>NC_056738.1:318160534-318179210 GCF_019279795.1 Protopterus annectens
TGTCTGTTTTTGTTTTTTACTAATGGTTGCTGTCTGCCAATAAAAAATCTGCTTTTTTAATACTATTAAATATGTACTATACTGTTGGCCAACAGGGTGCTGGCGGAAATTGGGCTACTGTTGGCTGAAGGAGGAGAAGAAGGGGATGGCATGCCTGAAGGCAGGTAAAGGCTAGGACTGTGATAGTGAGGGTTGGAATTTTAAATGTTGGCAGTATGACTGGTATAGGGAGAGAGCTAGCTGATATGATGGACAGAAGGAAGGTTGGTATATTGTGTGTGCAAAGACCAGATGGAAGGGGAGCAAGGCTAGGTGTATCGGAGACGGGTTCAAATTGTTTTATCATGGTGTGGATGGGAGGAGAAATGGTGTAGGGGATGTTCTTCATCTCACATTGCTGCAGTCCTTACATATGGGTAGTCCGCTGTCCTCGGTCGGCCCGAATACCAAAGTATTAGGGCTGATCGCCGGGTCATGGCGCCAGATCTGACATCAGAGCGTCAGGGTATAAAAAGCGCATGACCGACGCCATATCCCCAGTCTTTTTGCCGCATGGTCCGATGCAGAAGCAGCGTAAGTGCCGCTCGGCGCTCTGAAATTTTCAGATTCTGAGTTTCAGACCGAAACCAAGTTGGCTAAGTACTCGCTGGGGAATATTTTTGTTTTTCTTGCCTCAGTTAATTCGGATGTCAGAAAAGTGAATAATTGTATTTCTTGTGGGAAACAGATAACGCATAGGATTATCACTCTCTTTGCATTCCTTGTTTGGGACCGACCACTTAATTTAGTCGGGTGTCGGTTTTGTGCTAGGTTTAATAAGCGCACTATAAAAAAGAAGGTTAGATTGTGCTAGGTTAGCCTTTGGTAAGGTGTAATTATAATATGCCGCCGGATCCTCTGACGCCCGCCCCTAAGAAGCGCAAAGACAAATCCTTGAAACCTAGACAGGTTGATTCGTCCGCTTCGGACGCCGGTCCTGCAGAAGCTACAGTGGAGCAGGTGGATCCAGCTGAAGTTTCCTGTTGAGTCTCAGGGGAAACTTTTGATTTTGCAGGATGTGGCCTCACAGGAGTCAGGTCAGTTGAAGGGGCCTCTCAGGTTACTGTTCTCCCTTCTATGCCTAAGGTGGTTAGGCCTTCTGCTACTATTTCTAAGGCTTCTTCTAAGGGCAGGTCTGTTTTGCCTTCCTCTGGTGTCCCTCCAGGTACTTCAGGGTCTGTGCCTAAAAAGCACATGCTTAAAATGGCAGAAGATTTGATTACTTTAATTAGAGGTTCTATGCCCCTCCTGATAAGAGGCCCAGGGTGGAGCCAGAGTTGGAAAGTTTGGATCAGGCCTCAGATCTACTCTGACTCTTCTGCTGAAGATATTCAAGATTTTCCCCTTATTCGATTCTGATGCAGAGGATTCCACTCCTTCTGCTTCTCCTCCAGAGGATTTTTCGCTTTCAGAAACTCTGCATTCCATGAGGGAGCATTTTAAGTGGGAAGGACAGGATTTCTCTGATTCACTTAAAGAGGCTTAGGAATTGTTTTACCACAGCATAGACCCTGGCTATACCTCCTGTTTTGGATGTTGTTCAAGATGTTTTCTCGAGGCTTCCCTTAATCCAGATTCTTTGCCTCCTGCGCCAGTTAAACCGACAGGTATTACAGGGTGCCTGAGGCTCATAAATATCTGTATAAGAGTCCTAGGGCAGACCCAGAAACTATTAGTCAGGGGCCTAAGGGTGTTAGAGCTTCTGTTGTAAAGAATCGGTTCCTCTAGATAAGGAAGCTAGAGCTTTGGATAGATGGGGTAAGAAGGTGTATACCTCTACTTTAGCAATGAGGGCTTTAAATTGCCAGTTTCATATGTTGAAGTATCAGAATTTCCTCCTTTCTCAGCTAAAATCTAAAGTGGATGCTTTGGCAGAGGGCATAGAGTGTAAAGAATTGCAGGATTTAGTACATGTCTGAACAGGTGGGTAAGCATTCTTTGCAGTGTGGTTTTGATGCTGTACAGGCCTCTTCTAGGTGGCTGCCACTGGATCAGTTCTTCAGAGGGCACTTCGGCTTAAGGATCAGAATTTGTCCGAGCATGTTAAAACTAGAATTCTAGATGCCCCTTTACAGTCTGAAGTTTTGTTTGGTCCCCCTGTGGAGTCGGTTTTGAAGAAAATGGAAGACAAGGCTAAGTCTATGCAGACTGTTAAAGATTTTTTGCAGGAGCAACCTCCAAAGTTTAGTAGAAATTGGCCTACTAAGGGGTGGACCTACCCTTCTTCTGATTCTCAGTCTAGGGTAGATCTAGACGTGGCAGGGGCAGAGCTCACAGTACATTCAGGCCTAGAACTTGGAGTTCACCTGCACAATCTGCAGGTGAGGGCAGGGCCAGTCCTTTCGTAAACAGGCCCAATGACCTGCATTTTCAGCTGCCAGATTCTTCTTCCCTGGCAGCTCCTTTGGGAGGAAAATTAGCACTCTTCAAGCAAAACTGGCTTTTAGTCACCCAGGACAAATGGGTATTGGACATTATAAACCGAGGCTACAAATTCTATTTCCATACATTGCCTCCTTTCAAAGGCATGCCAGACGCTCCTCCTCGGCAAAGGATAGAGGCTCACAAGCAGATTTCTTTACTTCTTCAAATAGGAGCTATACAGCCAGTTCCTCTGTCAGAAGTGGGACTAGGATTTTATTCTCGCCTGTTTCTAGTACCAAAGAAAGGGAACACGTGGAGACCAATTTTGGATTTATCTATCCTCAACACTTATCTGGACATTCCAAAGTTCAAAATGCTGACGTTACAACAGCTTTTACCTCTGTTGGGAAAAGATCACTGGATGGTAACTCTGGATCTCAAAGAGGCTTATCTTCACGTTCCTATCAGGCCCAGTTGCAGGAGGTACCTGCTGGCTGGAAATTTACATTATCAGTTCTCTGCATTGCCCTTTGGCTTATCTACTGCACCAGAGTGTTCACAAAGGTTCTGGCTCCAGTGATAGCCTTTTCAGGTTAAAAGGAATACAGATTTATCCTTATTTGGACGATTGCCTGATTATTGCACAACACAAAGATCTAACTTCTGCATCATCTACAGTATGTGATGGTAGTGTTAAGATGCCTAGGGTATTCTGTGAACTAAACAAAGTCCAGTCTAGTACCCTCTCAGGACATGTGCTTTCTGGGTGTGAGACTGAATACAGCTTCCCAGATGGCCTTTTGACCCTCGGACAAACAAAGAAGCCTTTCTCTTTATTTCCATCAAATGTCTCTACAGTCCAGGCTGACTGCAAGGACAGTCCTTCAAGCCTTGGGGTTCATGGCATCTTGTATTCTGGTGCTTCCCAATGCCAAACTGCATATGAGGAAGCTTCAATGGTATCTCAAAATGTATGGACACAACACTGCCAAGATCTAGACACTGTCATTCAGATAATACCTTGCATTCAGAAAGAATTTTGTGGTGGGCTCAGGAATGTCACCTAAACAAGGGACTCTCTGTGACCCGACCAGAGGCGCAGTCAGATTCTAACGACAGATGCCTCGGACAAGGCTTGGGAGCACACCTCAATGGAAAATGGGTGCAAGACACGTGGCCTGTCAGACTTCAACATTTGCATATCAACTGAAGGAGATGTTAGCAGTCCAATTTGCATTGATGGCTTTCAAGGATTTATTTCTCCCAGGACAGGTGTTGATTCAAACAGACAACACTACTGTCATGTGGTACATCAACAAGCAAGGGGAACCCATTCGCATCTCTTTGCAGGCAAGCCGATGATTTTGTGGGAGACTGCTCTCAGTTTACACCTCAATCTTCAGGCAAGGTTTCTACCAGGAGCACAGAACTCCTTAGCGGATGTGTTGAGCAGACAAATTGTGGATCCTCACGAGTGGAAACTGGATCCTCATGTGTTTCAAAAGTTGACAGTGTTATGGGGGACTCCAGACATAGATCTGTTCGCTTCTCCACTAAATTACCAGTTGCCAAAGTTTTGCACAAAAAATGTTTCATCCCACAGCTTGGAAGGTGGATGCTCTATCATTCAGTTGGAGCAATCTTCATGTCTATGCCTTTCCACCTCTGCCTCTCATTCCCAAGGTTCTCCTGAAGGCCAGAATAGACAAGCCATCCATGGTTCTGATAGCCGGATTGGCCTCGACAGCACTGGTACCCGCTACTGAGGAGTTTGGTACGGAGCCTCCATGGCCTCTGCCTTTGATTCCGTGATCTTTGTCTCAGGAGGCAATCACTTCCTCAATGTCAAGATTCAGTCTCTGCATCTCACAGCCTGGCATATTCTGTTTTAGGACCCTGGAGGGTCTCAGCTTCCACAACAAGTTTTGAATGTTATTTTGGAGGCCAGAAGGCCTAGTACAAGGAAAGTTTACGCTGATAAATGGAGGAGATTTTTTCTTTGGAGCAAAGCGAAGGACTTTGATGTTTCCAAGCCTGATTTAAGTGTTTCTCTTCAATATCTTACTGAGTTATTGGACAAGGGTTTGTCTTTCTCCTCGATAAAGGTTCATGCTGCAGCCATTTCTGCTCACTATGACTGTGACCTCCTTTATTTTCCCATCCTTTGTTTAAGCAATTTCTTAGAGGGGCAAAGAACATAAGACCCCACGAGAGCTCCTACTTCTGCTTGGGATCTCAATTTTGTGTTGGAAAAGCTTACTCTACAACCTTTTGAGCCTGCAGCTACTGCCGAAGTTAAAGTATTTATCATGGAACACTGCTTTTTTGTTGGCCATTATCTCTGCAAGAAGGGTTTCTGAATTACAGGCCCTTATGGCAGTGGAACCTTCCTGATTTTTCATAAGGATAGGTATCTTTGACTAATCCTTCCTTTATGCCTAAAGTGGTTTCTAGTGTGGCCTTGAACCAAACTATTCATTTGCCTACTTTTTATGCAAACCCTCAAAATAAAGGGGAGAAGATTTTGCATACTTTGGATATTCACAGGCAGTTACGTTATTATTTGAGCAGAACCAAGGGGTTCAGGCAGTCTCAGCAGTTGTTTGTTTCTTTTGCTTTGGGTTCTCAGGGTAAACCTGTTTCAAAACAAACTATTTCTAAATGGATTGGGTTTTGTATTTCTTTCTGTTATTCCCATCATGGTAAGGAGATTCCGGCTGGAATCAGACCTCATTCCACTAGAGCTACTGCCACTTCTACTGCCTTTCTAAGGGGTAGCTACAAAGATATTTTGGAAGCAGCCACTTGGAGTTCAGTACATACTTTTCCAAGCATTACCACCTTCCTCTTTATTCTAAGTCTAGGGCTGGATTTGCCACTGCAATATTACAGGGCATTTTAGCAGCCCCTAATGCTTTATGATTTTGCCATCCTCCCTTTACCTCTGCTTTGGGATTCTACCCATATGTAAGGACTGCAGCAGTGTGAGATGAAGAACATAGTACAGTTTTGTACCTACCATAAATGTAGATGTTCAAGATCCACATTGCTGCAGTCCAATTTACCCTCCCTCCTTCCCTCTGTAGTTTGGCATGGTTATATGGTTTGGGTGATGGTTGTTGTTGGGCATGTTTTTGGGAGGTTTCCTGTTTTGGGCTGTGGCCTTTCTTTTTAGGGCCTTCTGACATCTGGGGCAAGAAAAGACTGAGGATATGACGACGGACATGCGCTTTATACCCTGACGCCTGATGTCAGATCTGAGCCATGACCGACGCCAGCCTAATACTTTGGTATTCGGCCGACCGAGGACAGCGGACTACCCATATGTAAGGACTGCAGCAATGTGGATCTTCGAACATCTACATTTATGGTAGGTACAAAACTGTACTTTATCCTGAAGGAACAATATGCTAAGAGTGTTTTGAAGGTGAAAAGAGTGTTTGATAGAGTGCTGTTTATGAAGCTGTAAATTGATGGTGTAATGATGAATGTTGTTAGTGCATATGCTCCACAAGTGGGGTGTGTGATGGATGAGAGAAAAATTTTGGAGTGAGTTGGATGAAGTGGTGATGACTGTACCCATGGATGAGAGACTGATGATTGGAGCAGCTTTCAATGTGCATGTTGGTGAAGGGAACAGAGGGGATGAGGAAGCAATGGGTAGGTATGGTGTTAAGCAAAGGAACAAGAAGGTCAGATGGTAGTGGATTTTGTGAAAAGGATGGACATGGCTGTGGTGAATACGTATTTTAACAAGAGGGAGGAGCATAGGGTGACATACAAGAGTGGAGGAAGATGCACCAGGTGGATTATATCTTCTGTAGAAGGGCCAGTCTGAATGAGATTGGAGACTGTAAAGTGGTGGCAGGGTAAAGTGTAGTTAGGCAGCATATGATGGTGGTTTGTAGGATGACATTGGTGATCACGAAGAGGAGGAGGAGGAGTGTGAGGGCAACACCAAGGATCAAATGGTGGAAATTGAAAAAGGGTAATTGTGAGGTGGAGTTCAGGGAAGAGTTAAGACGGGCACTGGGTGGCAGTGAACAGTTACCAAATAGCTGGGTAACTGCAGCAGAGCTAGTAAGGGAGATGGCTAGAAAGGTGCTTGATGTGACATCTGGAAAGAGGAAGGAGGACACCTGGTGGTGGAATGAAGAAGTACAGGAGAGTATACAGAGAAAGAGGTTGGCAAAGAAGCGGGATTGTCAGAGAGATGAAGAAAGTAGACAAGAGTATAAGGAGGAGAGGTGGCAAAGGCTAAGGATAAGGCGTATGAAGAGTTGTATGAAAGGTTGGATACTAAGGAGGGAGAAAAGGACCTGTACTAATTGGCTAGACAGAGGGACTGAGCTAGTAAAGATGTGCAGCAGGTAAGGGTGATAAAGGATAATGAGGGAAATGTACTGACAAGCGAGGAGAGGGTGTTGAGAGATGGGCTGACTTGGCAGAGTTAAAGATGTTAAGATTTGCAATGGGTGTGACGAGGGTGGACAGGATTAGGAATAAGTATATTAGAGGGTCAGCCCAGGTTGGAAGGTTTGGAGACAAAGCCAGAGATGCATGATTACATTGGTCTGGACATGTGCTGAGGAGGGATGCAGAGTAAATTGGGAAAAAGATGCTAAGGATGAAGCTGCCAGGTAACAGGAAAAGAGGAAGGCCTAAGATAAGGTTTATGGATGTGGTGAGGGAGGACATGCAGGTGGTTGGTGTGACAGAGCATGATGCAGAGGACAGGAAGAAATGGAAACAGATGATCCGCTGTGGCAACCCCTAACAGGAGCAGCCGAAAGAAGAAGATTAAACGATGTACTATAATTTTTACTGACAGTGCTAAATTGCCCCCAGAAAGTTGCAACTTACCATGTCACACAGTTTTACTCTCACTGCTATTTTGAACTTAAACAATAAAATTTATTGACATACCTACACCAATCAGGAGTGTGTGATGCTAAAGCAAATAAAACAGATCATAGTGTTAATAAACAAAAACATAAAAATGTGGTTGCAAAGAGGTAAAACTGCAGTAAATGAACAATGTTGCTACAACAGTCATATATCACACTAACATAAGTTAAAATAAACAATGCATGCACAGCCACACAATTTAGCAGTGTGTACTCTTAGGTGAGCATACTAAATATTCACATCCTTTGGGGTGATCTGAAAACTTCATTTTCATATAAAAATGAATATATATATATATATATATATATATATATATATATATATATATATATATATATATCCAAAAAAACGACAAAATTGGCAAAGCACAGCAGAAAAGCAGGGAGGCATGTACTAAAAAGTCAATCCACTTTTAATAAACAGTAAAAGGTAAGCGCTTTCACAATTAAAAATTGCTTCATCAGACCTTACTAGAAACATACATCACTTCCTTTTATAACAACACACATTCAAATGAACCAATTACAGAACATAAATTATTTAAAGAAACACATTCTTAAATAGGATATATAAAATGTATAAAGCATCATTATTTCTTAAGTTTCCTGTCCCTCAGTCTAGCAGTAATGGCTAGATGGTCATTCAGCCCTTTGCCCAAATGTGCTCTAAGTTTAATAATCCATCTCAGTTCCTTAATCTCAGTGGTATTAGAAATATCACCTAGTCTAATGCCCTCAGGCACTGACTCTAGTACAGTGAATTTAAATAAATGCATGTCTCCTGATTCCAGCATATGTCTGGCTATGGCACTATAAGTGTGTCCTTTCTTGTGACAGTATACATGATCTCTAATATGCTCATGCAGACGTCTGTTGGTTTTTCCAACATAAAATGAAGAACAATGCATGCAGCGAGCTAAATAAATAAGATTCCTATTGTTGCAGTTGGCATTAATAGAAAAGTTAAATATATTTCCTGTGTCATGGTGTTTAAAGTCAATCCCTTCATATATGTAATCACAAAAGTTACAGTGGCCACATTAATGGCCCTTTGCCCTGAGATAAATAATTCAGAATATGGCCCTGTCTCCAGATAGCACAATCTGCTTTTCAAATTTTTCGTGTTCTTATACATCAATCCCCCAAAATCTGGGCTATATGGGTTTCAGTTTGAAGAATTTTCCAATTCCTATGCAGAATATCCCTTATTGCCCTACTATCCCTAGTATACGAGAAAATAAATGAAGTCTTATTATCTGGCTTCTTATGTACCTTATCGCATGTCCGGGTTTTGGAAAAATATGATTTGGCTCTATCATTCCTCATAGCCTTAACATCAACTGCTGTTTTATGAATCTCATATTCATGATACCCCCTAATGATGAAATCATTACTCATTTTATTAAATTCTTCATGTCATCTAGTATCCCTATCAGTCAATCTAGAACAACGTATTACTTGACCCTTCAAAATATTATTAAATATATGACCAGGGTGCATGCTAGTTCTATGGAGGTATGATCCACGATAGCAGTCTTTAGTATATCTATCTGTGTGGACACAGCCTTCATTATCAGTGCTAATTTGAATATCTAGAAATTCAATAGCATCTACAGAATATTTTCCTGTGAACCTTAAAAATTCACTACTGTGGTTCATATACTCTGTCAGTTCTCGTAGGTTCGATTCATCACCTACACAGAAAATACAAAGGCCGTCTACAAACCTTCTATAGAATACTAAATATTCACAGGCTAAGGGATGTGTGAGCAAACTTTGAGATTCCCATTAAGCCATTACCATGTTGGCATAGCTATTGGCAGATGGTGTGCCCATAGCTACGCCTAACATTTGTCTATAAAACTTTCCATTGAACACGAAAACATTGTTCTGTAAAATTATTTCAAGCAATTCACATATCAAATTTATATGCATTGCAGAATAAGAGCTATTACGCTCTAGGAAACTGCTGACCATCATTATTTTATTTTTATTTATTTATTTTACATTTGTTTACTGGGAAAGTCTGGCTGGACTGGATTTCTGACTGGAAAATGGTCCATTTTCAGTGGAGGCCCGGGGAGCAAAGCTCCAATACAATATAGTACAAAAAGTGAGATACAAAGAGAAATAACATCATACGTAATTACAAAGAAACAAAAACATCATGCATAATTACATACTTTAGAGCATGCTAGTATGTTCTAACATTCTAGGTGTCTAGTAGTAGGTAATTGTCAGTTTTGGATATACAAATAAAAATTCTTTAGGAATTAAAGAGACATTGATTGATTAGTCAGTACGCACTTAGGGGGTTTAGTTGTTAGGTAAAATAATAGAAAAAGAGAAAGAAATTGGGGAGCAGCTGTTTGCTCTTGAGTGGAATCCCTGCAGTAGTGCAACAATGTGGTTTAACCAGGAGAGTTACATGAACAAAGCCAGTTATTTAAGTAGTGGGCTTTGAGCAGTTTTTTTAAATTGGGAAGGAGAGGTGGTCAGGTAGGTGTTGTGGGAGTGAGTTCCAGGATCTGGCAATAGAGCAGGCAAAGAGTGATTTGCCAGCATCATTTTTATGTTTGATGACACTTGTATGGTTTAGATAAGTAGATCTTAAGGATGTCCTTCAAGAATGCAACTGCAGTCCTGACATATGGGTTGTCCTGCCTCAGACAGCCCCTCGGTCGGCCGGATTCCAAAGTCTGGGTCCGGTGTCGGCTGATGTCGCCTCCTCCCCGACGTCAGAATGGCTGGAGTATAAAGGCATCCGCCGACGCCATCTTCTCCAGTCTTTCTTGCCGCACAGTGCCCGAAGCAGAAGCAGTTCGCAAGTGCCGGTCGGTCAGCTCCTGTGTTTCAAATACCAAAGTCATCTAAAAGCTAAGTACCCCATTGGGGAACATTTTTTCTTGCCTCAGCCGATGTCAGAAAAAAGTGAAAAGGTTAATAATTGTTTGTCTTGTGGTAAACAAATACCTCATAAGGACTTCCATTCTTACTGCCTCCCTTGCCTGGGCCTAGACCACGACGTCTCGCCCTGTGCTGCCTGTGCTTGCTTTAATAAGCGCACACTCAGGCGCCAGGCAGAATTTGCCGAAGACTTTTTTGGCAACTCTTTCGCTTATATCATGCCGTCGGAACAACCGACAGCACAATCTTCCAAAAAACGCAAGGACCGGGACCGACATCCTCGGCCCGCATCGTCCACTGATACCACGCCTGTGGACAAGGTTACCCCTGCACATGGGGCAGCTAGGCCTCCGGTATCCATGTCCATCAAGGCCTTTGCACATGCCAAGGCTGCCAGCCAGACCAAGGCCCATCCTAAATCTACTCCTCAGGGCTCCTCTTCAGATAGACAGATCATGACTCTTGCTGCAGATCTAATCTCTCTTATCAGGGGGTCTCAGCCGCACCCAGACAGAGGTTCTCAGCCGCCTGCAGATAAAAGGCCTAGAACTGAGCAGACAGACACCCTCTCTTCAGATGAAGCCTCTGGGGATTCAGAGCACTCAGATACCCAGGAAGAATCCTTCCAGGCCTATGAGGACTCGGATGCTGAGGATTCTATTCCCTCTGCCTCCCCTCCAGAGGACATTTCTTTTGGCGAAGTTCTCCACTCCATGAGAGAACATTTTCAGTGGCAGGGTCAGGAATTTTCTGACTCCAGGAAAAGGCTACGTACCTTCCTTAAGCTACCCCAACACAGACCTTTAGCTATCCCTCCAGTGTTGGATGTCTTTGATGATGTATTCTCAGATTCCAGTGCTTCACCTGATTCACTCCCTCCTGCTCCTATCAAACCTGACAGATACTACAGGGTCCCTGAAACCCATAAGCATCTCTTTAAGGCCCACTCTGTGGATCTAGAAACTATTTCACAGGGCCCCAAAGGAGTTGCTACTTCCTCGGCCAAAAACCCTCTGCCCGCTGACAGGGAAGCTAGGTCCCTAGAGAGATGGGGCAAAAAGTTTATACCTCTTCCACCCTTGCCATGAGGTCACTCAACTGCCTTTTTCATATGTTTCAGTACCAGGATTATTTAATGGATGATTTGCTGAAAAAGTTGGCCTCTCCTGAGCCTATAGATAGAAAGCCATTGCAGGATTTGGTTCATAACACTCAGCAGGTTAGCAATCATTTTCTTCAGTGTGGTTATGATGCATTGGAAGCTTCATGTAGGGCAGCCATGACAGGGGCCGTTATACATAGACATGCTTGGTTGAAAGAACAGCCACTGCCAGACCATGTTAAAGTCAAGTTCCTGGATGCACCTCTGGAAAAACAGAAGCTTTTCGGTACTAATGCACAGGATGTATTGAAGTCTATTGAGGAAAAGGCAAAATCAGTACAGACTGTCAAGGATTTCCTCCCGGTTCAGCCTCCCAGATTCAGCAGAAATTGGCCTTCAAAAAATTGGTCCTTTCCAGACTCAGGCAAGTTTCAAAGGGGAAAGAACAGGCGTGCTCGAGGTAGAGGGCAATACCGAGGCTCCTACAGGGGTCGCCAATGGCAAACACCAAATCAGAGAAGTGGCGCAGGGAGTTCACCCGCACCACAGGGACAATCTCAATGACTTGACTTTCACTCCGCCTACCAAGGCTCAAAGAGAAGCACCTCTAGGTGGAAAATTATCCTTATTCTCAAAGAACTGGCACATTTTAACCAAGGACAAATGGATTCTGGACATAATAGACAGAGGTTACAGGTTCCGCTTCCACACCTTACCAACAAGACAAGTCATGCCAAACCTGCCACAAAATCAAAGGGCAGAGGCTCTCTTACAAATTTCAAAGCTGTTACAAATAAAAGCTATAGAAAAGGTTCCTCCTCAGGAACAAGGCCAGGGATTCTATTCAAGACTGTTCCTTGTTCCAAGAAAATAAAAGCAATGGAGGCCTATACTGGATTTGTTTGTTCTAAACACCTTTCTCATTGTGCCAAAATTCAAAATGCTGACGTTACAGCAACTCCTTCCCATGCTGGGCAAGGGGTCTTGGCTGGTTACTCTGGACCTCAAGGAGGCATACCTGCATGTCCCAATCAGACACAGTTGCAGAGGATACCTCAGATTTCTTGCAGGAACAGAGCATTATCAATTCTCAGCATTGCCGTTTGGCTTATCTACTGCGCCCAGAGTATTCACGAAATGCCTGGCATCAGTAGTTGCACATTGCAGACTCCAGGGGATTCAAATATACCCTTACTTGGATGACTGCCTTATACAAGCAGACAGCAAACAAACCTTGATAAAAAACTTGGACTATGTCATTCAGTTGCTACAGGCTTTGGGATACACAGTCAACATTCAAAAATCAAGGCTATTGCCATCCCAAAAGATTATTTTTCTAGGAGCAAAGCTGGACACACAATCACAAATGGCTTTCCTCGCAGAGGAGAAGCAACAGCATTTACCAGATTACTTCAAAAGACTAGCAAAACTTACCCAGCTAACCGCAAGGCAGATCCTGCAGGCCCTGGGTTTCATGGCATCTTGCATTCTTCTGATTCCTCTGGCAAGACTACACATGAGAAAGCTACAATGGTACCTAAAAAGCTTATGGTCTCAACATAGCCACAACCTAGAGAACGTAATACCACTCATTCCATGCCTGCAAAGGGAATTTTTGTGGTGGGCTCAAGCAAGCCATTTAAACCAAGGCATGCCTTTCAACAAAATTCAAGCAAATCAAACCATTACAACGGATGCCTCAGATCATGGATGGGGAGCACACATGGAGGACAGATGCATTCAAGGTCAATGGACTCCCGCAGAAATGCCTCTGCACATAAATCAAAAAGAGATGTTGGCAGTGATACATGCAATAGAAGCCTTTGGCAAATCTCTTCAACAAGGCCATCTGCTAATAAGGACAGACAACACCACTGTCATGTGGTATATAAACAAACAAGGAGGCACTCACTCGTATCCCCTCTGCAGACTAACAATGACTCTTCGGGAAAAGTCCCTGAAACTGAACATCCATTTGCAATCCCAGTTTGTTCCGGGCAAGGACAATATTCTGGCGGACAGGTTGAGCAGAAATTTCATGGATCCACACGAATGGATGCTACATCCACACATTTTCTCACAAATAACAACTGCATGGGGAAGACCAGACATAGACCTCTTTGCTTCTCATCTCAATCACCACCTGGACAGGTTTTGCTCAAGGACACACCATCCTCTAGCCTGGAGAATGGATGCTCTCTCCTTTAGCTGGAATACCCTAAAAATCTATGCATTCCCACCTCTACCATTAATCACCAAGGTGTTACTGAAGATCAAAGCAGAGCAACCAAAAGGAATTTTGATAGCTCCAGACTGGCCGAGGCAGCACTGGTATCCCTTGCTACTGAGCATAACTCACACCAAACCGTGGCCCTTGCCCCAATGGCCTCTGCTCCTGACTCAACACAATTACAGGACTGTTTATCAAAACCTGCAAACATTACAACTGACAGCCTGGAGGGTTCCATGACTTTGACCCATGTCCCCCTCTCCGAAAAGGTTCAGGAAATCTTGCTGGAAGCTCGCAGACCTTCCACCAGAAAACCTATTCGCCAAGTGGAAGAGATTCATCATCTGGAATGCCAAAAAGGGCCAGGATGCATCAGTGATGAGCATACCTCAGATATTGGAATACTTGGCAGAAATGTTTCATAGTGGCCTCTCATATTCTTCCATTAAAATTCACGCTTCAGCAATCTCAGCAAATTACAACTGTGACCCACCTGTGTTTTCGCATCCCTTGCTTAAACAGTTTCTAAGAGGGATAAAGAATATCAAACCTCCCAGAAAACCACCAGTTCCTGCATGGGACCTCAACTACGTCTTGGAAAAATTAACTCTTCCTCCTTTTGATCCAGCAGCATCTTCAGAAATGCAATTTCTTTCCTGGAAAACGGTCTTCCTGTTGGCAGTTACCTCAGCAAGAAGAGTCTCGGAGATACAGGCCCTCATGGCAGTTCCTCCCTTTCTCATTTTTCATCAGGACAGAGTTTCTCTAAGGACCAATTCTTCATTCATGCCAAAAGTGATATCCAGGGTGTCTCTAAATCAAGCAATTCACCTGCCTACTTTCTTTCCCAAGCCTCAAAACAAAGGGGAAAAGCTGCTGCATACTTTAGACATACACAGACAATTACGCTACTACTTGGACAGAACAAAGACCACCAGGAAGTCTGACCAACTATTTGTAGCCTATGCTGCCGGAGTGCAAGGAAGGGCAGTCTCCAAACAACTAATTTCAAAATGGATTGGACACTGCATCAGATTCTGTTATTCCTTCCATGGAAAGGGTGTGCCAGCCAATATCAGGCCACACTCAACCAGAGCTATAGCCACATCCACAGCCTTTCTAAGAGGAGTGGCTACAAAGGACATTCTAGAGGCTGCTACATGGAGCTCCATGCATACATTTACCAATCACTACAACCTGCTTTTATACTCCAGATCCCAAGCAGGCTTTGCTTCTGCAGTCCTGCAGGGTCTTTTAGCTACACCATCCCTTGCTTAGATCCTACCACCCCCACCTTGGCTATGGTATTCAACCCATATGTCAGGACTGCAGTTGCATTCTTGAAGGACATAGTACAGTTTTGTACCTACCATAAATGTAGATGTCCGATAGATATGCAACTGCAGTCAGGTTTTCCCTCCCTCCTACCCCTCTGTTATTTCCTTGGGTCCATTCCCCCTCTCCTTATTTGCTGGGGATATCTGTTATGGTGTATCTGTTTATTACTGTTGTGCATGTCTGGAATTTTTTGCATATCCATTCACAAAATTTAGCCTTCCTTGGAGGGCACCTGGCATCTGGGGCAAGAAACACTGAAGAATATGGCGTCGGCGGATGCCTTTATACTCCAGCCGTTCTGACGTCGGGGAGGAGGCGACATCGGCCGACGCCGGACCCAGACTTTGGAATCTGGCCGACCGAGGGGCTGCCTGAGGCAGGACAACCCATATGTCAGGACTGCAGTTGCATATCTATCGGACATCTACATTTATGGTAGGTACAAAACTGTACTTTCTGGTGGTTGTATGGTGGTTGATTAGGTTTTGAAGGGCTGGAGTTTTGTCAGGAAGGTAGTAGAGTCTATGTGTTATTAAGAGTTGGTTAAGAAGGAGAAGTTGAAAGAGGTAGCTCAAGCCAGTTAAGTTGTTTGAGGGCTATGCAGTGATAGTAAATAAATTAGTATATTAGTAGCATTCTCAATCAAGCCATCAGTATCTGACAAATCAATATGTTTATATACAGAAACATCCTGCAGCATTTCAGACATTGACTCAAAATAGAAGTCACTGTCCATGATAACTATCTGAGCCCCCTTGTCTGCAGATCTTATAACTATAGTAGAATCAGTTTCAAGTGCTGTTAAGGCTGCTTTTTCATTAACTGTAAGGTTATCAAACCTCCTTTTAGTATAATAAGTCTATTTTTATCAAAATAGTCATAGAATTCTGTTTCACATACTTTATAAAATGTGTATAAGGTTGAATTATACTGTGGGTTAAATAGGCTCAGTTTTTTAAAAACAGCATCCCTTGAAACATTTACAGTATTGTCCCTACATTCATAATTTAACATTAGTCTTAGCTGAATATTTCTCAGACTCAGTTTAAAGTCAATGAAGGTATCTGCCAGATTCGCTGATGTGGCAGGAATGAAAGACAGTCCTTTATTAAGCAAGTCACATTCAAACGAAATGAGATACCTGCATGAAATGTTCCACATTAAGTCATTTCTGTGGTTGCCCACATTTTCTTCAGTGTATTGCCGTTCCCTCGACCCTCTGGCTTCTGTTTCGTTCGCCCTCAGTTGTCCGGTGAACCTGTAGACTGTTTGCGCTTCACTCTGATGGGTAGTGGCAGCGAAATGAATAATTGAAGAGGCATCGCCGTTGTTTTAGGCCTTACCACAGGTTCACTGATGGCATCAGTACTTCCTGAGCCTTGTGTAAGTGCATCCCCTGTTCTGATTGGATCATTCTGCAATAGCGCACCTTCCGTTACTTTTTAATACATGCCAATTTTATCATTTTTTGGACTTAAGGCAACTTGCCCTTGTGGAAATTACCACAAGGGCAAGTGGCCTTAAGTCCAAAAATTGATAAAATTGGCAAAGCACAGCAGAAAAGCAGAGAGGCATGTATTAAAAAGTCACTGGGGATGCACAAGCCAGTACATTTCTATGTGCCGGTCCCAAGCCCGGATAAATGGGGACGGTTATATCAGGAAGGGCATCCGGTGTAAAAAATTTGCCACATAACTTATGGCGCGAAAATTTCATATTTCCATACCGGATCGGTCGAGGCCCAGGTTAACAACGACCGCCACCAGTACTGTTAGCTAACAGGGTGCTGGTGGAAATTGGGCTACTGTTGGCCGAAGGGGAAGGGGAGGGCGAAGGCATGCCCGAAGGCAGGAAGAGAGGAGAAAGGTTAGGAGTGTAGCAGTGAGGGTAGGAACTTTGAATGTTGGAAGTATGACTGGTATAGGAAGAGAGCTAGCTGATATGATGGAGAGAAGGAAGGTTGATATATTGTGCGTGCAAGAGACCAGATGGAAGGGAAGTAAGGCCAGGTGTTTAGGAAACGGGTTAAAATTGGTCTATCATGGTATGGATGGCAGGAGAAATGGGGTAGGGGTTATACTAAAGTTACAATATGCCAAGAGTGTTTTAGACGTGAAGAGAGTGTCTGACAGAGTGATGTTTATGAAGCTTGAAATTGATGGTGTAATGATGAATGTTGTTAGCATATGCTCCACAAGTTGGGTGTCTATGGATGAGAAAAGAGAAATTTTGTAGTGAGTTGGATGAAGTTGTGGTGAGTGTACCCAAGGGTGAGGGACTAGTGATTGAGCGGACTTTAATGGGCAATGTTGGTGAAGTGAACAGAGGGATGAGGAAGTGATGGGTAGGTATGGTGTTAAGGAGAGGAATGCAGAAGGTCGATGATTGTGGATTTTATAAAAGGATGGACATGGCTGTGGTGAATACATTTTAAGAAGAGGGGGGAGCATAGGGTGACATACAAGAGTAGAGGAAGATGCACAGGTGGATTATATCCTATGTAGGAGGGCCAGTCCCAGGAGATTGGAGACTGTAAAGTGGTGGCAGGGGAAAGTGTAGTTTAGCAGCATAGAATGGTGGTCTGTAGGATGACGCAGTGATCAAGAGAGGAGGAGGAGTGTGAAAGCAGTGCAAGGATTAAATGGTGGAAGTTAAAAATTGATTGTGAAGTGGAGTTTAGGGAAGAGTTAAGACAGGCACTGGGAGGCAGTGGAGAGTTACCGAATAGCTGGGTAACTACAGCAGAACTAGTAAGGAGACTGCTAGAAAGGTGCTTGGTGTGACATCTGGACAGAGGAAGGGAGGACAAGGAGACCTGTGGTGGAATGAGGACGATAGGAGAGTATACAGAGGATGAGGCTGGCTAAGAAGAAGTGGGATTGTCAAAGAGATGAAGAAAGCAGACATGAGTATAAGGAGATGAGGCGATGGCAAAGAGAGAGGGTGCTTAAAGCTAAGGATAAGGTGATGGAGAGTTGTATGAGAGATTGGACACTAAAGAGGGAGAAAGGACCTGTACCATTGGCTAGACAGAGGGACAGAGCTGGAAAGATGTGCAGCAAGTAAGGGTGATAAAGGATAGTGAGGGAAAGGTACTCACAAGAGAGGAGAGTGTGTTGAGTAGATGGAAAGAGTATTTTGAGAGGCTGATGAATGACGAGAATGAGAGAGGTGATGGACAGGGTGACAGATGAGATCAGACAGGAGGCCCCGTGGACTATGATGTTTGCAGATGACATTGTGATCTGTAGTGAGAGTAGGAATCAGGTTGAGGAAACTTTGGAGAGGTGAAAATATGCTCTAGAGAGCAGAGGAATGAAGGTCAGCAGGGTGAAAACAGAATATATGTGTGTAAATGAGAGGGAGGGTAGAGGAATGGCGAGGATGCAGGGAGTAGAGTTGGTAAAGGTGGACGAGTTTAAGTACTTGGGATCAACAGTTCAGAGTAATGGTGAATGTGGAAGAGAGGTGAAGAAGAGAGTACAGGCAGGGGTGGAATGGGTGGAGAAGAGTGTCAGAGGTGATTTGCATTGACAGACTGGTACCTGTAGGAGGAAAGGGAAGGTCTACAAGAGTGTAGTGAGACCAGGCTATGTTATATGGGTTGGAGACAGTGGCATTGACAAAAAAGGCAGGAGTCAGAACTGGATGTGGCAGAGTTAAAGATGTTTACCATGATTTGCACTCGGGTGTGACTAGGATTGGATAGGATTAGGAATCCAGTATATTAGAGGGTCAGCTCATGTTGGACAGTTTGGAGACAAAAAGACAAAGGGGGCAAAAGGGAGT
>NC_056738.1:318179710-318202874 GCF_019279795.1 Protopterus annectens
GGTATTTGCTTCCCACAAGAAATACAATCGTTAACTTTTGCTGACATCGGTCTGGAGCAAGAACAAAGTTTCCCCAACGGGGTACTTAGCTTTAATGAAGACTTCGGATCTGAAACTCGTCTTTGAAAATCTCAGGAGTCGGCCGATCGGCACTCGAACTGCTTTTGCTTCAGGCACTGCGCGGCAAGAAAGACTGAAGAAAATGGCGTCGGCTGCATCTTTTATACCCCCGGCGCACTGACGTCAGGGAGGAGGTGACAGCAACCGACGCCGGACCTAGACTTTGGAATTCAGGCCGACTGCGGGTAGCCAGCCAGCAGGATAACCCAAGTGTAATGACTGCAACAATGAAACACGAACATATAATACAATGACTTATCCATTTTGAAATAGTCTGCTTTAAAATAGCCTTTCCCTCTGCAGCAAATGCCACCAGTAGTTGCTCAGATTTTCTTAGAGATTTTGTCCTGTTCAGGCAGAATCTTAGTTATCTGTGTACATCCAATGAATGCAGAATCCGCTCCCCCTTGTTCTGTGGATTTGGGAAAAAGTTGGCAGGCGAATGGTCTGATTAAGAGCCACACTTGATACTACTTTAAGCATAAAGGATGGATTGGTCCTGAGCGCTACCCTGTCCGGGTAGAAAATAATAAAAGGCTCCACTGCCATGAGAGCCTGTAGTTCTGAAATCCTTCTAGCTGAAGTGACTGCTAAAAGAAAAGCGGTCTTCCAAGAGAGAAATTTTATGTCTGCAGTAGCAACTGGCTCAAAAGGAGGTAGGTTGAGCTTTTCCAACACAAAATTGAGGTCCCATGCAGGAGTTGGTGCTCTCCTGGGAGGTCTTAAAATTTTGGCCCCTCTGATATACTGCTTTAGCAGGGGTGAGAAAAGAGGGAGGGCTCTGTGTTGTAATGAGCTGAAATGGCAGAGGCATGGATTTTTATAGAAGCGAAAGATAGGCCGTTGTGAAACATCTCAGTTAAATATTGCAGAATCTGAGGAATATTGGGCATTGCTGTGCTTATTCCTTGTGCCTGATTCCAGGCACAGAATCTTTTCCATTTATCAGCATAAGATTTTCTAGTACTAGGCCTTCTAGCCTCCAAAATGACATCCATTACAGGTTTGCTGAGAGATGTAACTGGTGAAATTAGTTGATTAGCCATGCTGCAAGATTCAGAGTTTGGAGCAGAGTATGTAGAATTTGACAGTTATGCTGAGACAGTAGATAAGGTGCCTGAGGCAGGTACCACGGAGGAAGGTGTGACATATTGCATAGGAGTGGGTACCAGTGTTGGCGAGGCCAGTCTGGAGCAATCAGAATCATTTTTGTTTTTTCCTGTCTGACTTTTAGTGATACCTTGGAGAGCAAAGGCAGAGGGGGGAAGGCATAGACGGATAGGTTTTTCCAGCTGAAGGATAGAGCATCCACTTTCCAAGCTTTTGTGATGGATTTTTGTGCAGAATTTGTCCAACTGATAGTTTTGGGATGAGGCAAAAAGATCTATGTCTGGGCTCCCCATTTGAATGTCAACATGCTGAAGATTTGTGGATCCAGTTTCCATTGACACCCATGTAGCTAAAGTAGTTAGGAAGACCTTCTACATTGCCCACCTTATCATGAAGGGATTCTCATCTAGATCAAGGGAGGTCATAGTCTCCCTTTACTCATCACTCATCACCAATGATTGAGAGTACAATGCCCCATCTGGAATGTATCTGACCCGACACTTGCAGCAGCTGGAGGCCACAAAGTTCCTCACCAAAGGATAAAGGGTCTCAAAAATCTGTCCTATGCTGCCCGACTGAAAGAACTCCAGCTCTATTCAGTCGCCATCGCTTGCACATGCTCAGAGGTGACCTTTGCCTAACATACAAGGCCACAGTCAAACCCAGATTTGATGAATATGCTTCACCTCAAAAATCTAGATCCATCAGAGCCACAAAGGGCGGACACTGGGAGACTTAAACCTTGACACGGCTATTAATAGGGCGTGCTGGAGGGATTCATCACCCAAAGACTCCTATGCTGTGGAACAAATCGGTCCCAGTACATGTGAGGCAGAGCACCTCGCTGGCCTTGTTCAAGAGAAATCTTGACCAATGGATGGGAGATCGCAGATATACCCCAGGGATTACCTCAGTGTCACTGCTCGACAGAGGCACAGAAAAATAATGGGTATAGTTCCCCATACTAAAGGGGTGGCCTAAGCCACAAAACGATGGGCTAGGCTTGTAAATGCCCTCGGGCAGATAGCCTAGTATGAACCTATGAACCTATGAACCTATTTGTGTGGGTCCATAAGATTTCTGCTTAGTCTGCCAGAGTATTTTGCTTTCCTGGCAGGAATTGAGCTTGTAGATGTATTTGCTAAGTCAAGGCTGTGTTCCACAAAGCCATGGCTAGTCTGCAAAGCGGGTAGGAATGGGTACCCCCCTTCTTGTTTATGTGCCACATGACTGTGGTGTTGTCCGTCTTATCAGTAGTTGTCCTGGATGAAGAAAATCCTTGAAAGATGTCAGAGCATTCTGTACAGCTAGCATCTCTTTCTGGTTGATATGCAGGTGCATTTGATGTGGGCTCCATTCGACCTGAATGCATCTCCCTGCCAGATGTGCCCCCCAAGCATAGTCTAATGCGTCCGTATTCAGGGTTCGGGTGGCAGGGGGTGAAATGAATGACGGTTCCTTGTTTTGGTGACAGGCCTCTGCCCACCACAGGAACTCCTGCTGCAGGCAAGGAATGATAGGAATCATTGTTTTCAGGCTGTGACAATGTTGACTCCATAAGCTTTTTAGGTACCACTGAAGTTTCCTCATATGCAGTCTTGCATATGGACTTAGAAGAATGCAGGAAGCCATGAACCCCAAGGCCTGTAGAATTTGTCTTGCAGATAACTGGGTTTTTGTGGCCATTTGTTTGAAGTAAGTCATCAATTGCATTTGTTTTTCTGGCATGAGGTAAGTCATCTGGGCTATTGTATTCAAGCTTGCACCCAGGAATGTAATTATTTGAGAGGGTACCAGTTGTGATTTCTTTTCGTTTATGGTGTACCCTAGGCAAGTTAGAAGCCTTTTTGCAAAACGCCAGATGCTGTAGAAGAGTGTCCTTGTTTTATGCCAGAATTAGACAATCGTCCAGATAAGGATAAATTTGAATGTGTCTTTGTCTGCAAAATGTAATTACTGGTGCCAGGCACTTTGTGAAGACCCTGGGCACAGTAGATAAGCCAAAGGGCAGTGCAGAGAACTGGTAATGCAAATAGCCTGCTTTGAAGCGGAGGTATCTTCTGCAAGATTCCCTGATTGGGATATGCAGGTAAGCCTCTTAAGTCTAGCGTTACCAACCAGGCATCCTTGCCTAGCACAGGCAGTAACTGTTGTAGAGTCAGCATCTTGAATTCTGGAATGTCCAGGAATGTACTTAGAATGGATAAGTCCAGAATTGGACGCCATGATTTGTCTTTTTTGGGTACCAGGAAAAGCCTCTAATAAAAACCTTGTCCCTTTTCTGGTACTGGTTGAATAGCCCCCATATTCACGAGGGACATAACTTGTTTCTGGGCCTCTGCCCACTGATTTGGAGGCAGATCTGGCCATCCGTTTGGAATTGGCAACGTGCAGAAATGAAATCTGTATCCCTGGGATACTATATTTAAAACCCACTTGTCCTGGGTAATTAGATGACAATTTTGTGCATGAAGTGCTAGTTTTCCCCCCAAAGGGGCTGCCAAAAGATAAGTGCTTGGAAATGGCAGAGGAAAGTCATTGAGACTGTTTACCGTAGGGAGGTGCCTTGCTACTTCCAGATTTGGAGGTGGAGGCAGCCCATTGTTTTGTTCTGCAATTTCCTTGTGACTGAAACCTGGAGCATTTGGAGTGTCTAGGTTTGACCCGAGCGGCTCTGGTGGTTACTGGAAAGGACCAATTCTTAGTAGGCCAGTGCCTACTGAACGTGGGTGGCTGCACTTGTAGGAAATATTTTACAGTTTGCAAAGATTTAGCTTTGTCTTCCATCTTTTTCAAAACTTCTTCTGCCTTATTACCAAATAGACTGACCTTTTGTAAAGGAGCATCCAACAGTTTTGCTTTAACATGATCAGGCAGATTTTGCTCCTTGAGCCAAGCATGCCTTCTTATCACAGATCCAGTTACAGCGGCCCTGCAAGAGGCCTTCAAGGAATCAAAACCACATTGCAAAGTATGCCTTCCAACTTGTTCAGCTGAATGCAATAAATCCTGTAACTCTATTTTCCACACAGTCAGAAATCAACATCATTTTCTGTTTAAGTAAGCCCATGACATGCTGCTGATATTTAAGCATATGAAATTGACATTTTAAAGCCCTGATTGCCAAGGTTGTAGACGTGTAAACCTTCTTACCCCATCTATCCAGCGCCCTGGAGTCTCTATCATAAGGGGGTAGGATTTTTAGCAGCAGAAGCCTCAACACCCTTGGGACCCTGAAAAATTGTTTCAGGGTCAGCAGTAGGGTTTTTAAAAAGGAATTTGTGGGAGTCAGGAACCCTGTAATATTTGTCTGGCTTACTAGGAGCCGGAAGTAGGGAATCAGAAGCCATGTTGGATTCTGAGAAAACATCAACAATGTCTAGAACAGGAGGAATAGCCAAAGGCCTATGCTGAGGAAGAAGGAAATCCCTAAGCCTCTTTTTGGATTCTGAAAAATCCGGACTGTCCCAATGAAAATGTTCCCTTAAGGTATGCAAGGTTTCTCCAAAAGAAAACCTCAGGAGCAGCAGCAGAAGGGATGGATTTTTCTGCATCAGAGTCCTCATAAGGTGGAATAGATAATTCCTGATAAGAAGAAATGGAAACCTGATCTGAAGATTCATAATCAGTGCCTTGCCTAGGCATCTAAGCAGGAGGGGGTTGGGGACCTATGATCAAGGTAATTAAATCCTCAGCCATTTTGATCATTTGTTTTTCAGGCATAGGGGCCTGTGCACGTGGCCCAAGCATCGTTTTTTAGACATAGAAGTTGATTTTGGCCTTGGTTTTGAAGATGGCGTTGGTTTAATATACAAATCTTTAGGCCTGAAAACACCTTTAGAAGCCGGTGCCTGCTCAGCGGCTCCAGACCCATCTAAGGTAGAGACATCCATGGGTTCAATACTTAAAGTGTCTAGCGGCATACCGGACTCCGAATGGGTCTCAGTAGCGGCCTGCGAATCAAAAGCAGCGGGTATCAGGGGCTGCGAAAGCGCCTCACTGAGTACCGGTGACTGGCTTAGGAGAAGCTTAGTCTGTTTTGGACCTAGACTCTCTCTGTATTTTTCTTTGCGTTTTTTTGTGAATTCCGGTAGTCAGATTGCTAACAGATGACATTTCTGGATAGTTAAATCTTGAGCCAAAATGTTTAGATGCAAAAATATACTGAAGCTTAATAGTGCGTTGGTTAAATTTAGCACAAAACCGACAGCAAGGCACATTGTGGTCAGGGCCTAGGCAAGGAATACAGTACAAATGAAAATCCTTATGAGGTATTTGCTTCCCACATGTAATACAAGTATTAACTTTTACTGACATCGGGTAAGGAGCAAGAAAAGGTTTCCCCAACGGGGTACTTAGCTTTAGGTTGAAGACTTCAGTTCTGAAACTCGAAAACGAAAATTTCAGGAGTCGACCGACCGGCACTTGCGAACTGCTTCAGCTTCAGGCACCGCGCGGTAAGAAAGACTGATGAAAATGGTGTTGGCTGCATGTTTTATACCAGAAGACCTGACGTTGTGGAAGACGGGACAGCAACCGACGCAGGACCCAAGACTTTGTTAATCAGGCCGACTGAGGGCAACCTGCCAGCAGATAACCCCAAATGTAATGACTGCAACAGTGAAACACGAAGAACATCTGCTGAGTGGCTTCTCAGTATGGTCACAGCAAAACAACACAGTCAGATGTTTTGATGCATGTCTGGAAACTGGTGTGCCTAATTTTCCAGGCATAAAAGAAATAAAAAGCTGTTCCATTTGCCTGATGCCCTTTATCTATATAAGACAGGAGTTTTCTTTGCACATCCAAAAGAAGCAAATTTCTCTCACTTTTACTCTGAAGGTTTTGAGAAACCTGGAAACTGGATAACCTGGTTAAACAGTAGCTCAAACCTCACTTCAGACATGAAATAAAGAAGTTATGTACTCACCATAACATTCCATGTGAGTTGTTGCTCTTCATTTTTCTTCAGCCTGTGGGCACTCTGATCTGACTCGGCTGGATTTTCAGCATCTGATCCGACCTCCAAGCTCCTCCCCTACCCATAATGCCCTAGTCTCCTTCCCCCTTCAGATAGAGTTTGCTGCTAACCATAGCATCCCAACATGAACAAAGGCCTTACCCCATAACCACAGTTCTCCAGAGACCTAAGACTAACAAATGAATGCTAAGGTGGTGACTATACCTCTTCTATCCAGACCACCACGCAGCCACAAAAGGCAGGGGAAGGAGGGAGGGATGGTTGAAAACAAATGAACAGCAAAAACTCAGATGGAATGTTATGGTGAGCATGTAACTTCTTTATCCAAGATTGTTGTCTTCACTTGTCCTTCAACTTGTGGGACAGAGTCCCCAGCTACGAAACACTCTAGGAGGGCCTCATGGAAGGATATTCCTGAGCACAGCAGAGCCAAAGGATGTCCTGTTCTTGGATAGAATGTTCAACTTATAGTGAGAAATGAATGTATGTGAAGATGCCCAAGTGGCTGCAGAGCAAATCTCATCCAGCGAAACTCTGGACCAGAAGGCAACTTAAGTAGCCACAGATCGAGTCGAATGCACCTTGACATGTTCTGGCAGGGATAAACATTTAGCTGAATATGCCAGGATGATACACTGAAATCCAATGAGCAATGTTAACCTTTGTTACAGGTTTCTCTAGAAAAGGTCTAGAATAGGAAACAAAGAGTTGGTCAGATTTATGGAAAAACTTAGCATTATGCAAATAAAAACTTAATTGTCTATGAACATCCAACAAATGCAATTTGTACTCTTCCCTTGTTCTGAGAATTTGGAAAGAAAACAAGGAGATTAATAACCTGATTAAAGTTAGATTCTGAAGCCACCTTGGGAAGAAGAGAGGGATTAGAGCACAAGGACACCATGTCCTTATGAAAAATAATATATGGAGGTTTGATAGACAATGCCAGAAGTTCCGAAACCTTTTTGGCTGATGTAATGGCAATCAGGAAAGCCGCATTTCAAGAGAAGAATTGTAAATCTACTGAAGCTGCAGGTTTGAAAGGGGGGGGGGGGGACGCGACAAGAGATTGCAGAACCAGCGTAAGATCCCAAGGAGGCATTGGGTCCTTAATTGGTGGCCAAAGCAAAAAGGATTTGCAAAGCTTAGAAGACACTAGAGAAGCAGTATTGTCACCTAGATGAAAATTAGATAAAGCTGCCAACTGGACCTTGACCATAGAAGAACTGGCCCCTTGGTGAAAAATGGTCACCAAAAATTCGAGAACCATCAGAAATGGAGCAGTAAAGGAATCTAGATCACATTGAGAGGCCCAGATGGCAAAATGCTTCCACTTGCTGAAGTAAATATTCCTAGTAGAAGACTTATGAGCTGAAACTAATATCTTTTTGACTGGTGAGGTTAACCCGGGAGTCCTGACTATCATGGGAACTGCAGCAGCCAAGCAGTGAGCTTTAGATGGACCAGTTCTGGGTGAGGAATCCATGAGGGAAGATATGAGATCCGGAACCGGATCTAATGTCAATAGAGGACACACTACATGAGACCACAGAGAGGGGAACCAAATTTGGAGAGAACAGAATGAGGCAATAAGGCTCACCAAGCTCCCCAGCCAGCTTGCTGAAGGAATTTCGGAATCAGAGGGAGTGGAGGATAAGCATACAGAAGACCGGAGGGCCAAGCATGGATCAGTGCATCTCTGGGAGCTTTCCCCTGTGGGCGGTTCAAAGCGAAAAACTCGCTGTACTTCGCATTGGAAGGAGAGGAGAAGAGATCGCAGCAAGGCTGACCCCACTTGAGAAAACTTTGTTTCGCTACTGAAGGATTCAGAGACCACTTGTAAGGCATCAGAATAGACCTGGCTGAACCTGTCCCCTAAAATGTTGGACCTCCACAGAATGTGTGTTGCCAACAGAAAATGACAGGTGGAGATCACCCATTCCAACACACTCATGGCTTCGCAACACAGGGGATAAGACCTGGATCCCCAGGTTTGTTGATGTACCAGGCAACAGACACATTGTCTTGGTCTGGATAGCAATGGTCCCGAAAGGTAGATGGGCATGGAGAGCTTGCAACAGGGGCACCACCCTCATCTCCAGGACGTTGATATGTCATCCAGTTTCATGGGGGACTACATGCCTTGGACTGTCCTACCCAAACAATGCCCGCCACCGAGTAGGGAGGCATCTGTGGTCTTTGTGGCCAAGGGGGCCGGCAGAATAAAGGGACGACCCCGAAGATTATATGGGGAACGAATCCACCATAGAAGAAAATCCCTGCATGCCTGAGATACACTACTCAGCTAAGACAATGGAAAATCTAGCCATAACCACTGAACCGCTAGAGTCCATTTCAGCACCCTCGTGTGTAGATTGAGCTGTAGGCATGAGGGTAAACGTAGCCGCCATAGACCTCAATGCCGGTAATACCAATTCTGCAGTCAGCGACTGGGCTTGAAGGATACACACAACATGAAGCCTCAAAAGCTGTATTCTGTCTGAGGTTAGGAAAGCCTTGGTCTGAGTTGTGTCCAACCGACCTCCAATGAAATCTAGGACTTGAACTGGAGTCAGAAGGGATTTATTGAGATTGGTTATGCCTAACTTGTGGGCTATTTGAAGAAAGGAATCCCTTGCTTGGCAGAGCTGATACCTGGAAGGGGCAGAAAGACGCCAATTGTCCAGTTAAGGGAAGACCTGGAAGCCCTGCAGATGCAGGTGAGCCGCTACCACTGCCATCACTTTGGTGAACACCCTGGGGGCTGTGGTGAGACCAAAGGGAAGCACTCTGAGTTGATAGTGATGGGCCAACAGCCAGAAGCGGAGGAACCTCAGAGAGTGCCTGTCCATCTTGATGTGGTAAGTACACATTCTGGAGGCCGACAGAGCACATCCAGTCAATCTCCTGCAGTAAGGAAAGGATAGACTGGAGAGTGACCATCCGGAATTTCGTCTTGGCAACTGATGGATTTAAGGTGGTATGATTGAGAATAGGTCTTAAGTTCCCTGACATCTTTGGCACCAAAAATAGATGCCTAATCCAGACTGGTCTGGGGGGATGGGTTAGAGGAATTGTTTTTCTAGTAGCTTTGTAATTTCCAGTGCTGCCTCCTCCCTTTGAGCAGGTGGAACATCTGGGAGGTGCTTGGGCGGGAGAGGCATTTGACGGAAGGGTACTGAATAGCCGCTGGATCAAATTAGTCACACACAATGATCGTTTGTGATAGACTCCCATGTTGCTGGGTGAAGAAAGAGGTGTCTACAGACTGCCTCCATAGCCAAGCAGCCGGGCAACCCTTCAGAGCTGCTAAGCGGGCCTGTCTGAGAAAGGCTCTCAAGACCCCTGATTTCTCAGGACCCCTCTTCCTCAGGGCAGCATCTATCGAATCCCCCTCTGTCTCTAGGGGTAGGCGGGTCCTAAGCATCCTGGAAATAGCTCTGAGATTTTCAGAACCACACCTTCTTTGCCCCCCCCGATCCCCCCCCCCCCCGATTCCTTGAAAAAGTTTGTTGAGGGTTGAAGAAGCAGATTCTGACAGCAGAGTCTTCCCATCTTTCTCACTCTGGACAGGAGTGTCGCAGTGTGACTTTCCAAAGAGGGTGGAACCGTCGTACAGGGAGTTACTAAAAGTTATGTCTTAAAGGGATCAGAAAATGCAAAAAGCCAGACTCAGCCATGACACCTAATGGCAACGCCTATCCAGGCAGCTCCAGCGGCACCCTCAGTAGCATGAGAGAGAAGCCGCATAGAGGTGTAGCAATCAATGTGAGGGTGGCCATACGAGAGGAGAAAACCAAGTCTTCTGCCGACATGGACCCTGCGGTAGACCCAGTGATCTCCTTGACTAGGTCACGCTGGAGTATATTACGTGTGTCATACAGTACAGTTCAGAGCATGTACTGAAAAAGGGGCTGAAATGTACACCCGCTTCTCAAAGAGGACCATCGCCCTGGACTCTTGGTCTGGCAGATGTACCGTGGAGCTCTCCTGCATGAGCTCCTTCTTAGTGGCCACTTCCACTACCATGGCATCAACGGGGGATCCCTTGGTCCAGTGGGTCCTATCCAAGGGAGCACTCAATATCCTGTCAGGGCATTTGGGGATCAGCTTCGTTGTGGCGGGTTCCTTCCACACCCGAGATGTAATCTGATCCACCAGTGGATCCATGGGAGGGGACACCCAGGATGTAGATGGTCCTGAACCAAATGCCTTCGGGAACACCAACTTGTCTGGGTTGGGTTTCTGGACAGACCAACCCCCTCTGACTAAGGATCTCCATGATGTCGCCAAAGGAGACATCCTTGGGGGAGGACTGGGGGGAACCTTCCCCCCCTCCCTCCAAATTGGTGTCATCAGTGAGGGACTCCAGTGGGGAGTCAATGTGCCCCCTTTTGCACGTATGTTTTTTGAGGCACCTCCTCAGGGGGAGTGTCCGAGAACTTGAAAATGTCTGGCTGATACAGTGCCGGAGCTCTCTGGGACGAAGAGGCGGCAGGCTGTCCTTGAGGTAGCAGGATGGCGGAATCCATACTGGAAAAAGAGGGAGCCAGGGCGGACTCCGAAGACAAGATAGTCAAAGATCTTGATGGGATCGAGAGTACCCTCTCCACCACATCAAAGACAGAATGATGAACCACCTGAGAAGGGGCAACAGAAGGGTCTGCAACCCTCTGCATCAACGGGGCAGCCACAGTCAAACCTCCAGGTGCAGAGACTCCGACTAGAAAGCTCTGATACAAACAACTCTGAGTCAAAACCATCCCCTCGGATCTGGCGGCGAGGCAACGGCTCAGAGAGCCAGACTAATCCGAACTTGCGGGATCCAACCCGCTGAAGGTATTGGCCGGCATTGAGGTACCAGGTACCGTTGGCGCCACCTCCTTGACGCACAGTGTCCTCGAAGCAGAGGACTCTGAAACCAAAGGTCAGTTCGGAGAAGTTATCAGAATGAAGCTGGACTGCAGGATCCCCGCTCTGGAGGAAGGGGCAGGCAAAACTCATCTGTACCTGGGTGCGGATGAATCTCCACATCATCCTGTCCACCTCTGCTTCGGAAAGACTGTGGGTGGATCTGGACGAGGAGGCCACCGACACCATCCTACAGGAATGGTGGGGTGATAGCGACGCTCCGAAGCACCTCCAGCTCTGGGGAGAAGTGAAGGGAATAGAGCCAGGGAACTGCTTCCTAGGCTTGTCCCTATACTTATGCTTGGCTCCATCCCCAGACCTCTTGGCGGGAGGTTGAGTCCCAGAGGCCGGGGCGGAGACTGAAGAAGCAGGGGAAGCAAGAGAACTAGAGGCCTGCGCCCCGGTAGTAGGAGGGGAGAGAAGGCCTTTCAATATCAATTTGTTCCTCCTGTCAATCAGTGCATTCGGACTGAACCCCAACACAGATGGCGCAGAAGGAATCAAGATGGGCAACCCCTAAACACTCAACGCATACAATGTTGCCATCAGCTTGGGAAAGCTTGTGGCCACACTCCGTGCACTTACGAAAACCTGGTTTTGGAGTTTCCAACATACCTGAAAAATGGAAGTTGGAAACAAACTCACACAAACACCTCGAAGTAGCGGATCACAATGTTTACACAAAAGCGGCAAACAAGATCTGAAGGGAGGAACGGGACTAGGGCATTATGGGTAGGGGAGGAGCTTGGATCAGATGCTGGAAATGCAGCAGAGTCGGATCAGGCCCGATCAGAGTACCCACAGGTTGAAGAACAAATGAAGACAACAACTTCAAATCATTTGTTCACTGGCTCACCACAGGACCATGCAAGGCTCCAAGCACATTAGGCCCTGCAGTTCATACTGTTCTAGCTAAGTGACATCCAACAGCAGTAAATTTGCTTTTTTAGGCTTAAATGTAATGGCCACTATCAAGTCTGGTTCAAAGGAGTCAGGGTTTGTTTTTCAATCACAAAGCGAAGGTCCCACTGGGTATTCAGTTACAATACCCAATTAGGAAATGCTAATCCTGAAACTCAACACCAAGAGATGACCTCCTGAAACTTAACACAAAGAGATGAAGGGAATAAAAGGCACTTTCTTATGGAGGCATAAGCTAGGCCAGATGAAAAAAGTTCTGGTAAGCAGTAAATAACTTCTGCCTTGGTTTCTGTAGGGTAAGAGTCCTCTTCAACTGTACCAACAGAACGCTTTCCATGTCTGGCTTCTAGGAAAAAGCCTATAAATTTCCTTTGAGAGCAAATTCTTTAATGGTATCAAAGAAAAATAATACAAACTGCTTCTGGCTTTGTAGGTTCCAACAGTCTGGTGGTCCTTCAAACTGGGTGGAGGGAGTGCAGTGCTGTGGGAGAATGAGAGGGTCATCTCATGCTCTCACACTATCTGGGGAGGAGGAAAGAAAAACTAAGCCTTAGCCACAGTGCAGGGTTGCCAAATGTCTTGGGTCTTGTCTAATCGGAATGTTTTGAAGCACATAGAGCATCAGAGACTGAAATGCTTTCATGAAGCCTTCTTATTCCTGTTGTCCTTTACTGCAGTCTGGAAAAGAAATTCTGCAGCTAGCAATTATTTTCTGGTAAAAAGATCTCTATCCATGAGAAATTCTCACTTTGCATGAGAAAGGATAGCTACTGGCCCAGTTTCTACTCACGGATAATATTCTGACTGCCACTGTGTTCCATGCTGAGTAGACTGAAATGCCTGGAGACAATTCCAGCTGAATTTCAGCTGAGAAGCTAGCTCCCATACCTTTAGTTTTAGCCAAAGCCTCTTACCATCAAAATCAAGGGCACCTTCAATCAGGTTAATGGGATTGCTCAACATTAGTCAGCTCTACCACACCTGGACTTTCAGGTGTGCTAATGAACCACCAGCAAAGTATGAGGCATTTGCGTTGTGTTTGATTCTACCACTGCATGTCCACCCTGGCTGAGCTACATTTGCTGAGTACATCAGGAAAAATCCCACTTGTTGGAAGAAATAAAAGGAATCACTTATGCAGATGGTGGCTGTTTGGCTGTCAAAGATTCCTAAGGTACCACTATATTTCCCTCACATGAGGCCTGACTCAAAGTAAAATAAATGTTCCCTAAATAGGTACTTAACATATGCTGCAAGTCACAAAAGAGACCAATGGATTGACTACTCAGGATTTCTTGTAGCCAAAAATATATCTCCTTCTTGCCATGCATCTTGTGAATGCCTGGGGTGAAGGAAGGGCTAAACTTATTGGGACATCATTCACTAAAGCTCTGGAAGTCAGACCAGAAGGATGGACCAACCATCTTCAGCTAAAATTTGTAGACAAGACTTTAGGTTGCAGCAAGGATCATGCAACGGACATTTAAAGTAACACTATTTACAGACAGACACTATACATACCTGCTGACACTTCTTTAAGACCTCTGGAACACGATGCTCAGTTAATGACTTGTTATAAAACTGCACAGCTTCCTTGTATTTCTCTTCCTTGAAATAAGAGTTACCAATTCGTGCATATGCCCTGAAAAATAAAAATGTCAGATAAATAAACTAAAATAAGAACGAACTACACTCAGACACACATACTGTTCAAATATACTTTTCAAAATGCCCCAGGACCCAAATAATTTGCATAACTAGGTATTTGACTAAGCACTATACTGTAAAATGTGTCAACACTACCCACTCGACCATCCAAGTTTTCCGCTTTGTGTTATATCACACATTCACCAAAAGCAGATAACTGAATGTTAACTCAAGAGTTTTTAGAAGTTTTCCAGCAGTCTGACTGTGGTACACTGCAACTCAGACAAATGTGCTGTCATTTTTGTCATTTCAAGAAGGAGTGCTATCCATGTTGTGGGTTATGCTTGAATTTTACCATGCTGTATCTTAAGATTGCACAATCTTACCCACACAGTTTAGTTTGTAGTGCACAATGAGTCTGCTGGATATGCAACAGCTCAGCAATTTCAGCATCAACTTGTTGCTTGGAAACTGAAGTTTTGAGACGGCAATCAGAAGCACTTAAGTACAGAGAACATGTGTCATTTCACAAATGGGTGCTGATGTTCAGGAGGCAGGCTATGTTAGATGCAGAAACATCTTGGGAAATACTGGATACTCAACTTGCTACTGAATGCAACGCAAGAGTAGAATTAGTACTCACACCATTAATGGCTGGTTCTGTGCTACAATGTTAACTGATTGTTAACTATTCAATTATATTATCACAAACATTCATCACATTGTTCAATCTTTTCATTTTCTTGTCTTTTATTTCCTTCAATTAACCACTACGCAATGCAGAAACAAGAAAAAAGTGAAAAAAAGAAGCCGTACTGCAAAGCGCAATTTATTCAGAAGTTGCTTTTAATGGGGCCATAACCACACCTCAGATAAGCAACTTTGATTACCATGTTTCACTGCACATATATTTACACATGTAGTTCTGGGGGGAGAGACACTTCTAACAGAATAGCAGTAAATTTTTGCTCCAGGAATTAAAATAAATAAAAACTTTTGAAATCAGACTAATTTCTTAAGCCATCGAGTTTTTTCCTCATTACAAAGGAAGATGCCTACATCTGTTCTAGTCACTCAAAGGACATCTTTGGGTGCATTTATCTTTATTCTGAGCAAAAGGCTGTCTGGAAGGAATGCATTTCTCAGCCAAAGGGGCTTAGAAGCTTTAATACAAGCCTGTGCCAAGGAGGAACAACATGTACCTTCAAAATCAGATTTAGTAAGACCTTAATTGAAACTTAGAAACGTCACTGTGTGCTCCCCTCACTCAGCACCTGCAACAGTAATAACCTAAATCCAAGGGGAAGGAGGAAGGATCTACATTTTGCTAAAGGACCTACCGTTTCAAAATACCCCATATGTATATCATATATCAAGTAGCGCGCACAAAGACTGACATGCCAAAGCAACACCTGTCCTTAAAGTGGCAGCACAATATATACTTGCTAAAAAAGTAGACTGTTGACAATGTGACTACATCACAAATATTTAAGAATTATTGGAAAAGTATGCAGTGGAAGAAACCACATTCCACAGATGAGAAGGCAGCACTGATGTTTACCTGGACTAAGTTTCCATTCCAAAACAAGCAAAAAAGTAACATTGCGGGCCATCTACTTGGCCAAGTACTGCTTGATGACTTGTCAAGCACTACCTATCCTCAATGAAAGGGAGGATGCACAAAGTTTTATTTAAAATTTCATTCCTCTGGTTTTGGTACTGAAGTTGTCCAATACCCATATTATCTAAAGTATGCCCCCTCTGTATTTCTTATAGGGAAAGGAAATGACTGTATGTGTCACAGAAGATGGTCTAAAAGGGAAACCTCTAAAACAGATTAAATTCTGACATTTCCTCTTTGCCATCCATGCTCTTAATTTCAGCACAATGCTCAGAAGAAATTATGCTCATCCTGCAGGCATAAAGAGTTGGGTTAAATAAGAGTTTAGAGTCTTCAACAATGAATGCCGTCAGAAATTTACATTTTGTGCTCAAACCTGATGCTTCCTCCCAACATACACCTATCATTTTAAAAATGTAGAAACAAAGACTTCCTAAGGTATGGAACCCTCTTTGCACAGTCCAAGATGCTTCGACTAGGAAGTCGGTTTCTTCAGTGTTTGGTTTGTGTGATTTTGTGGATTTTAAAAATTTACTCATCCCTCAAAATACTAGCCACAGACATACAGGAAGACGACGTTATTTTCAAATGTTACCATTATATACCAATAAAAAACTATTTTTAGAGGTGTATTCCTTACACACAACCACTACTTGTACATCTCTATACTGCAAATATTAATTTACAAAGTTTTAAACATTTTGCGCTTTGAGTGTTGAAGTTTCCAAGAGATGTTCAGATAAAAAAAATTCTCATTTGAGTATACTAACTATGCCTAGCCACACCCTATGCCTGCAACCTTCAGTGTGACCACCACTCACACAGCACAATCTGTAAGAAAGGAGATGAACAGGAGGACATACTACAGTTGTGTGATTAACAGCAGATAGTGATAACTTATAAACAGGGATTATATGCATGGTAAATGTCTGCTCATTTGCACAGACTTTCAAAGCATTTGACATCTACAAAACTGGAGCTGGTCTTCTCCTTATATGAAGTCAGCCAGCAATGTCAGGTAGAAAAAGGACAGCAGTTTGTTCCACCTTTAGTTCTTAATAAAAGCGAGAGAAGTAAGTGTCTCCAATAAGTGTGTCTGTAAATCTTGTACCCTCATGGCAACTTTAGGACAGGCCTTCAGATAACATTTCCCCTTGTCCAGACTACAAAAAACAAGCAGACACAATAAGAAAAGAAAGTCAAACAATATTTTCAATGTCAGGGATCCAGGGCATCACTATCTAAAGGAGGGAGGCAGCCTGTACTGCATGCAGCACCAAGCCCGGAACTCGAAACATTTACTGCAGTTGTGAGCTGATCACATAACTTACTATAACTGTGTTAAGATTGTAACACAAACACTGCAACTGGTAAAGAATATTACATTAACAAAGTCAATTCCTCAAGGAAACAGCATGCCCTGCAAAACTGTTGTGGCACATATCACTTTTTCCCTGGAAGAACACAGCTTTTAAAACTAAGTCCATCTGTCTTCTCAACCAATAATATAGCTTTTAGATACTCCTAAAGGATGCAATAGTGTGGTTATAACCCTGCTGAAATGAGCCTTGATGAGACTTGACAAAGTGTCTCCCCCACCATGTCAGTCATGCCACAAAGCAATAAAATTAGCTAGTCTTTTAGAACGACTGCAAGTACTGGTCTGCCTGGATTTTTAGTTTAAAACAAAGTATTTTCTGTTTTTCTAAACTGTTTTTCATTCTTATGACAGTATCACTGTTCTGTTTTTAAATTACTATGTCTGCGCAAAAATCACAAACGGGAACCTGTTGGGATGGTAGTCAGGGTGCGAGATCTTACAAGGAGGAAAGAGACATAAGATGACTGAAACAGAGTCCTACTCCAGCCCCTTGTTACGATATGTTAATAAGAAACTCTAGACTTACTGAAATAAGGCCGTCTCAGGCCAAGTAAAGAACAAATGACAGGAGCAAGAAAAAGATAGGAAGAACCACTTCCATTTGAAATGCAAGGTTTTCTAGAAGTTTTTATTGCCTATGGTATAAGCAGCAGCTCAGGTGGAAAGACATGTTCACAATGTGTAATCAAGATCTTACTCTTCAGACCATTTTTTTCTGAAGCTTCCGAAGTTTGGATATACTAGATTCAACCGACAAGACTGTCTCAATGTACAAGCAGATAATGGATGGACTTTTCTTTCCTCCCACACATCACACATCAGCATACCTGATTAAGCATAAATCCTACGACAACAATGTTCATCAGCATATTTAAAACATTTTTCACTCACTAATATGAATATGTATATAAACAAAAGCAAAAATATCCCTTAGCTTGTGTGGATCCCTCTGAAACAACGAAGAAAAGCAAAAGGGAATTCTATGACACCGTAAGACTAATACAGTGTGTGTGTGGGGTATTTTAAGTTTGAGATCGAGGTGTCACAGGTTATGCCACTTAATCAAAGGTAACTAAATACTAAAGTTAATATATGTAAGCAGTAGGGATGAGGAGGGTGCAACCTTCAACCACATTGTGGGGAGCACATGGGGTTAACACCCTGCATAAAACATTACAGAGTACAAGGATTTTCTACATGTAACCACCACTGAATTGCTGCTCATTTTTCACAACTGCAGAAAGTGCAGTTGTGTAACTTACCACAACACTACGTCTGAATTATGACTGCTGCAGTATACTTAGCTATATGAATTATCTGCAAAAAAACAGCCAGCTAGCTTGCAAAGCTTCAGGGCACCTTCCACGTGCCTAAAATGCCAGGGAGGTCAATCTGAGCTGATAGACAAGAATGGGTGCCAAGCCCTAAAAAGCTTTCCTGACAGACAGTAAGGCTGAGCCTTGAAAGGGCATTGCTTGGATGAAAAAAAATCAACCACACACTGACAAATACCATACTAAAAACAAGGGGGATGGAGCAAGGGAGCAGCTACTGCAGCACTGATCATTCGAATATTAATTGTTATGGCAACTTTACTTAAATAACTACACTATGTCCATCATAGGAGTAGCCTTAGCTATATGGGTAGATTATCACAGCTTACATCTGGGAGGTGGAAGAAGAGATGAACCCCTGGAATGTAAAGCCCGATAGACAGATAACGAATCAAGCCTGTACTGTGGCCTGTCTTGTGCTTTATAAAAGTATGTACAGAGGATCAGGTTACAGCATCTAGAATACTTCTAGAATCCAACCCTTGAAGAAAAGCCATAGATGGAGACAAGGCTCTGGTAGAGAGGGTCTTGATCCAGCCTGGAATGCTTTTGTTGTGGCGAATATAACAAAAGGTAATAGCCTCTCACAACCATTTGGAAATAGACTTTTGACAAAAGTTGTCCCTTCTTTTCACCTTCACAAGAAATGAACTGATGCGAAGAACTGAAAGCTTCACTTTTCTCAAGATAGTACCAGAGATGTCTGTGGACATCTAAAGTATGGAGTATCCTTTCCCACCTCATAGGTGAATTCAGGAAATAAACTGGGAAGACAGAGCTTGGCTTACAGAAAACTCAGATTCCACTTTATGCATAAAAGGATTGAAAGATTAGCGCTCAAAAAAACTATCCCTGTGGAAAATGAGAGGAATGATTCACCACAAGAGCCTTAAACTCAGATACCCTTCTTACAGAGGTCAGAGCAATCAGTAAAACTGTTTTCCATGCTAAGAACCAGTCAACGAGGTTGGCTGGTTTAAATGGAGAACTGTAAGCTTCAACACAAAATTAAGATCCAGGAAGAGGTCATGGTTTTCTTGGAGGACTCGAGCAAAAACCCTTTCAAAAACATTTCGACCTGAGAATGCAGTGAAAGAGGATCTATGGGTAGACATGCTGACATGGCCAACAAATGAAATTTGACAGGAGGATTAAGAAAGACCATAGTAACTAACAATTAGAAAAACTCTTCCATTTGCTAATATATGACTTTATAGTAGCAGGCTCTATTTGTACCTGCTGCACATCCTCGGTAAACAGCTGCCTAAAAGGAATTGAGGTTCTATTATCACGGCAAGTCAACTGAAGTTGATGGGTGTCAGGCTCTAAGAAACACCCCAAGTTCTTGTGTGAGTAGGTCTAGTCTGAGGAAGCCTGTACTAAACTGCCCCTGCCCATTTCCAAAAGGATGAACCACAGTTGCCTGGGTGAGAAGGGAGTTACCACAATGACCTACAGGGAGTCCTTCAGAATCTTCAGAAGTTTCATGGATATTCATGGAAAGGCACACAGGAAGATTCCTGTTCAAAGAAAAGGCGTCTTCCAGGCCTTCTTGCTTGGTGTTCTAGAGCAGAATCTTGCCAGCTGACTGCTTAAATAGGAGGCAGAGAGGTCTACTAGCAAAACTCCCAAAAGATGTAGCAAATCATGGAAGATGTCCTGATCTAGTTTACATTCATGAGCATCTGCCCTTACACTGCTCAGCTCGTCTGCCACACAAGTTTGCTCTGGCAGAATGTACAACGTCGGTAGAGTGAAAATGTGCTGTGAAGCTATATGCCAAGCTACCATGGCCAGTCTGCAAAGGAGGTGCATCCTGGTTTTCCCTTGCTTGTTGATTTACCACAAGACTGTGATACTGTCTTTAACAACTTTAAGAGGGTCTCAGGGACTAAAGATGACTCAGAGTGGTCCCTTGATCAGGGCAAGCATCTTTTTATATTTATGTGCGTGAGTCTGTTCTTGGGGTCCCACACACCTTGCACTTTTATACCTACTGAAACTGCTCCCCAAGCTCAGTCCAATTAGTCTGTGGTGACTGCCTGCTTTAGAGTACGGCGACAGGAAAAAAAAAATACAAATGGTATTCATGCTGGGACCAAAGATATTGCAGATACTACTGAATCTTTCTCACTGAGTCTTGCTAGGGATATCATTAGAATCATATAAACAATGAGAACCAAAATCCTGAGGTATTCCCTTGCAGTGACCAGAGTCAGAGTAGAAAACCTTACAAATTGATCTATATCTACATCTATTTTTTTCTTGTGGTAGAAAAGCTCTTTGAACTGTGGTGTCTAGTTGACATCCCAGAAACCCAATCCTATGAGGAGGAGTCAAGAAAGACTTTTGAATATTCTCTTATAATATCAGCTTGTAAGGTCTCTGACCCAAGGGAGAGATACTAGACACCTTAAAAAAAAAACTCTGCAAAGATAAGTACCTAATATGGAAAAATGTGGATACCCTGTATCCAGCAATGAACTACAACTGAAACTACACACTTTGTAAAGACTCTTGGTGCAGTGCATAGTCCAAAGTGTAAGGCAGAGACTTAATGTGATCCAGACATACAAAACCTTAAGAAACATCTGCAGTCTGGATGAATAGAAATGTGATCATCTTTTAAATCTAGTGTTACCAGAAAACTAAAATGACAAGTGTTAACAGGTTAAGTAACCTTTCGAATTTAGGCACTATTACAAACAGGACTGGATTTCAAGCATCTTCTTTCTTTGGCACTACAAACATCCTTGAATAAAATCCCTTTCACACCTAGGAAGGGGAACTGTTTCTATCAGTCTCTAGGACAGTATATGAAGTGTTTACTATCAAAATTTTCAATGGCATTCATGCAAAATGGGACAGTCGAAAGACTATTTTCCAGTTCACAGAAGGCCGAACCAAAAGCATCTATATATTACATTATCGAAAGTTTAATCAAATCAATAAAGGTCGAACTTTACTGATCGATTAAGTAAAACATCGAATAACGTAAAAAAAAAAAAAAACAAATAAAAAACTAAATGGCGTAGGCAGGGGGACAAGTACCAATGCGCCCCCCCCCCCCCACACACACACACACACCCTCCCCTACTTAAATATACCAACTCTGAGACTGCACTACATTGAGGTAAACAGAAATCTCCCCTTACATAGATTTCCATTTACGTGCACGGTGTTCTTCACTTTTGATATTGTCGTGCCGACAATATCAGACTCAATATTGTCAGCTTACTACAATGTGAAGTAGACTCTAACCAAAAATGGTAGACTCTACAACAGCAAATGCTAGTGAGCATTCACTGTTGTGAGGTCGACGTTCTGCTTGGAGATCACGGCACAGTGGGGAATGGGAAACATACCCATTTCCTCACTGTAGTGTGAACTCTTGAGTTTGTGTATATAATTAGCAGGGGGTGTAGGGGGTACAGGGGGGCTTGCCCAATTGCAAAACGTTGGTTGGAAATGACTGGAAGGCAAGCTATGCTGGGTAATGTTGACTATGTCTAATATGGATGTGCCGACATTACCGATTCCGTTATTGTGCACAGACAATGTTTTTATTTTCAGTGTTATTATTTGAGCAAGTCATTACTCGATAGAATGCATTTCAAAACTTAGATAGTAAACCTAATAAACAACAGGTGAAAACAAGAGTCTGGTCTGCACAGAAGGAATTACCATCTGGAAAGGAAAAAGATTTCTCTCAATGCAGTTTGTACGCTTGATAAATGATCTTCAGAGCCCATTTGTCTAAAACTATTTCCCTAAGAGAAAAGTGGAGATTCAGCCTTTCTGAAATAAAGGGCTGCCAGGGTATGAGAGGGAATAGTCCTCTTAAATAGTCACTGATTTACTGGAGTGTCCATTTTTTCCCTGTTTATATGCATTTTGTTGAGACTTTACTTTGTTTTTTACCAAAATTCAGAGAGTTAAGAGAATCCCTTGGAAAACTTAGAAGAGGAGATCTGAAAAATCTTAGAGATTCCCTGAAACAGCTTACCTTTTTCATTGCACTTTTTGATCACTAATGCAGCAGACAGGCGAAAAACTAAATTTCTATCCAAAGGACAATTTAAAAACTCATTTTTTCATCTTCTGAGAGGTTCAGAGTATGCAGCTATGCAGCACTCCTCAAAACAGTACTAGTGGCCACTGACTCTTGATGCTTCAAGAGCTTAAACACACTGCATAAAATTAGTAGTAACTTGAACAGAAGCCATTAAGTTATTTAAAATAGTTTTCTCCTCACAAAAAGAAACTGCAAAGAAAACATTCTTCATACTTTCACAATTAGTCAGGACAAACCTTAACATACGAGCCAGACCATTCAAAATTCTGAAAATTAAAGTTGCAGAAACCAATACTCTTGTCCCATACTTACCAATTATCTTTCACCCTTAGTTAATTTTAGTTCTACTACTTCTGATAAATGTTGAGAAGCAGAAGAAATAATTCAAAAGTTACAGCTGCTGAATAAGATCTGGGAAAAGTATATAAAAAATAAAGACTGAGGAGCTTTATACATCTTATCTGCCTTTTTAGGGTAGTTGGCTGACCGCAAGAAACAACTGCAAGCAGTAATACACATCCTCCACAGAACTGGAGGAATGGGTGCAGATTCTGGCTATTCCTTCTGTAATAGCTTAATATTTCCTTAGGGACTAAAACCTCAGTGTTCTCCCACTAGAAACACCGGCACTTTCTAGAAATAGTCTCAGAAAACGAGAACTACCCCACAGGTAGGTTGAGTCAGAAAAGGAGCTCTCCTTGGAGTCTGAATCAGAAATTTGAGGAGAAAACCCCTGCATGTGTCCCTTCATCATTCTGCCCTGATGCAGAATCTTAAATGTCTTCAGGAGGTATCTCTATTTTACTAGAAACTACTTTACAGGAAGGCTCAACAGCCTACATTAAACCCTGAGCCAGATCCAGTAAACTACTACTCCTTACCCAAAGAAATTTAAGGCAGTGCTACAAGTTTAGTTTTCTGCTTCTTTTTAACAGGAAAGTACAGTTTTGTACACTTAACATAAATGTAGATATAAGAGTGTATTCACTGTTGCAGTCATTACATTTGGGTAATCTGCTGGCAGGTTGCCCTCAGTCGGCCTGAATTCCAAAATCCCTTTTTT
>NC_056738.1:318203374-318237288 GCF_019279795.1 Protopterus annectens
TTTTGATATTCGGGCCGACCGAGGACAGCGGACTACCCAAGTGTAAGGACTGCAGCAATGTGAGATGAAGAACATCGAATGCAGTGGCCTATCCACTTTCAAATAGTCTGCTTTGGGATAGCCTTTCCTTGTGATCCTGCAGCATATGCCACTAGTAATTGCTGTATTTCTGAAAATGAGAAGTTATGTACCTACCATAACGTTCCATGTTAGTTGTCTTCTCTCGCCTTCTTTCTTGCTTGATGGGTTCGGAGCCGATCCTCGGCTCCGCACTTTGCTAAGCTCGAGAGTCACTTTTACCAGCTCGAGGCAGCCCCATATCCCATGATGCAAGGTGGTAAGTACCCAGATCTCGTTTGTACCTATAGGGAAAAAACCTTGCACAAAAAACTTTCCACTGAGGAAAGAAAGCCTAAGAGAAGGGCTGTAATGGGAATCAGGTAACTAACTGGAGCCTAAGGAAGCAATCTTCCAAACAAGGAAGATCAAGGTCTGTCCAGGCAAGGGGGTAGGAGGGAGGGTCGCAAGAAAGAAGGTGAGAGAAGACAACTAACATGGAACGTTATGGTAGGTACATAACTTCTCAATGTTAAGTTGTCAATCTCACCTTCATTCTTGCTTGATGGGACGTCCCTAGCACCTCTATCCTGGGTGGCTCAATGGAACAGACTCTTGAGAACCGTAGAACCAAAACTGGCTCTGTCCCTGGAGGCCAAATCCACTTTGTAATGAGAAACAAAGGTATGAGGAGTGGCCCAAGTGGCTGCTGCACAAATAGTGTCTAAAGGGAGTCTAGCCTGAAAGGCTGTGGAAGTGGCTAGACTTCTGGTGGAATGCGCTTTTGGCTTTGAGCACAGCTGTTTGCCCCTGAGTTGATAGATTTCGCAGATGGTGGAAGAAAGCCATCTAGACAAGGTCACTTTGGAAACAGGAAAGCCTTTCTTATTTTTAGCATAGGAAAGGAAGAGCTGATCGGATTTCCTGAATTGTTTTGTTCTGTCCAAATAATATCCGAGTTGGCGGTGAACATCAAGATAATGTAATTTTTGTTCCGATCTGTTGAGTAATTAGGGAAAAATACAGGGAGATCAATAGATCGATTCAAATTAGTTTTCGAAGCCACCTTAGGTAAAAAGGATGGATTAGTTCTCAAGGACACTCTATCCTTGTGGAAGACCAAATAAGGGGGACGAACAGAAAGAGCATGAAGTTCTGACACTCTCCTGGCCGAGGTAATAGCAACAAGGAAGAGTGTTTTCCATGAAAGAAACTTCAGAGAACAAGAAACAGCTGTCTCGAAGGGAGGAAGAATTAAGGATGTCAGCACTAAATTTAGGTCCCATTGAGGAGGAGGACTCCTAACGGGAGGTTTAAGGAGAAAAATCCCTTTTAGAAAAGCTCTACAAAGCTTATGGGACATAATGTTGTGATCTGCAAATCCGACATGAAAGTTCGAGATAGCAGCCAACTGAACTTTGACCGTGGAAGATGAAGAGCCCGAGTGAAAGATTTCCGCTAAAAAATCCAAAACTGCAAGAACAGGGGCAGTAAAGGGATCTATATTCTTTGATTTAGCCCAAAAAGAGAAGCGTTTCCACTTGCTGGAGTAAATCCTTCTAGTAGAGGATTTAAGGGAAGCCACTATGATATCCCTAACAGGGTTAGAGATCATAGGAAGCCTGGCTAAGGAAGGAAGTGGAGCAACCAAGCTGTGAGGTTGAGAGAAGGAATAGATCGATGCAGGTGACTCGATTGGTGGATCAGAAGATCTGGCACTGGGTCCAGATGCCATGGCTGCACCAATAGATGACGATGGAGGAACGGAAACCAAATCTGTCAAGGCCAATAGGGGGCAATGAGAATCATCTTGGCTCTCAAAACGGTGGCTTTCTGGAGGACTTGTGGAATCAATGGAAAGGGAGGAAAGGCATAAAGAAGTCCCAGGGGCCAATCCTGGGTAAGAGCGTCTCTGGGGGGATGGCCTGGTAGTGGGAAGAGACAGAAGAAGTCTGGGCATTTGCTGTTTTGGGGAGTAGCAAAAAGATCGCAACATGGGCGGCCCAATGCTAGAAAAATCTCTTCCACTATAGATTGTTTGAGAGACCACTCGTGAGGCATGAGAATAGCTCTGCTCAATCTGTCCCCTATAATGTTGGTTTCCCCAGGGATATGCGTTGCTACCAGAAACCGATGAGAGGAGATCGCCCATTGCCATAGTCTGAGAGCTTCTCGACACAAGGGGTAGGACTTGGTTCCGCCCTGTTTGTTGATATACCATACTACAGACATGTTGTCCGTGTGAACTGCAATTGTCCCCAAGGGAAGTAAGTCGTTGAGGGCTTGCAACGTTAAAAGCACTGCTCTCATCTCTAGGACATTTATGTGCAGGTGGTATTCGAACGGTTGCCACGTCCCATGAACCATCCTGTCCTGATAATGACCCCCCCACCCGATCAGGGAGGCGTCCGTAGTGACTGTGGCTACTGGGGCCGGGGATACAAAGGGTCTGCCCTGGTGAATTTGGGGAGAAGAGATCCACCAGGATAGGTGATTTTTGCAAGCTTGTGTCACCAGGATTTGGTGACGCATGGGAAGTTGTTGGTAAGACCACTGGGTGAATAACATCCATTGAAGAAGGCGCATGTAGAAACGGGCCAAGGGAAGAAGGGTAATGGCCGCTGCCATGAGGCCCAACACTTTCAGGACCAGTCTGGCTTGCACCTTTTTGCTGGCAAGGATGATCCGCACGTGACTTTGGATATCTGAGATTCTTTGGTCTGTGAGGGTTGCTGACATCCAAACAGTGTCTAATTTTGCGCCTATAAAAGTAATAGACTGGCAGGGCAACAAGGAGGATTTTTCGTAGTTTATCGAAATTCCTAACTGAGTGCAGAGATTTAGAGTGTAATCCCTGGCTTGGAGAAGTTGATGCCTGGTGGTGGCTGAGAGGAGCCAGTCGTCGAGATATGGAAACACCTGGAATCCTTGACGCCTCAGGTGAGCCGTGACCACTGCCATACATTTGGTGAACACTCTGGGAGCTGTAGTGAGACCAAAGGGCAGGGCTCTGAATTGAAAAAGACTGGACCCCAGCCGAAAGCGGAGAAACCTTCTGGAGCGTCTGTGAATTTTTATGTGATAGTACGCATCCTGAAGGTTTATTGAGCACATCCAGTTGTCCTTGCCCAGGAAGGGCAAAATTGATTGAAGTGTGACCATTCGAAATCTCGTCTTTTTCACAGACTTGTTGAGTCTGCTGAGGTCCAAAATTGGTCTCCAATCTCCCGTCTTTTTGGGGACCAAAAAGAACCTTGAGTAGATTCCGGGCTTTGAATGGTCTGTAACTGGCTGAATGGCCCTTTTGTGAAGAAGCTTTGATACTTCTAATTTTGCGATTTCCCTTAGACCGGGTGGCACATCTGGAAGGGAATTTTTGTGAGTGAAGGGATTTCCCTCCAAAGGAATTTTGTAACCGTTGGATATAATCGACTGCACCCATCTGTCTTGTGTGAGGGAACGCCAGGCTTGTGGGTACAGCGATAGTCTTCCCCCGACTGCCTCCAAGGATGGACAGTCGGGCAACACCTCAGGGATGCCGGAAGGGCTTGTCAGAGAGAGGCTCTCTGCTTCCCTGGTTCTGTGGACCCCCTCTGCCTCTAGGGCGGCGTCTGTTATTATTACCCCCTCTGCCTCTAGGGGTAAACTGACCACGGTTATCCGGTGTGACTCCTTGGGATTTACGGAACCACATTTTTCCACCCTTCTGACCTTTGGGGTAAGGTCTAGAAGGGGTAGAAAAACGGACCCCTACGGCAGAAAGAGTCTTGCCGTCCTGCTCACACCTGGTCAATGTATCCTTCACTTGAGGGCCAAACAATGCTGACCCATCAAAGGGAGAGTTTGTGAAGGACACCTTAAAGGGATCTGCAAAATTACAGAGCCGCATCCAGGCTTGACGTCTAAGAGCCACTCCTGTACCTGCGGCTCTACTCGCTCCATCTGCTGCATACGAAATCAGCCGCATGGAGGAGTTTGCTATAGAATTAAGGATTCCTAGCTGAGAAGCAATTTTGTCCTGAGCCCCTGGAGCTGTAGGATCCTGTACTACTTCACCTAGTTCTTTTAGGATGTCCCTTTGGAGTCTGGTGAAGTGACAATAATAATTCAGCGAACGCATGGCAAAGGTCGCTGAGGAAAACATCCGCTTACCATACCTGTCCATGGTCCTAGAATCCTTGTTAGGAGGATGGACTGGTACAGAAGGATCTGCAAGTTCCTTCTTAGTTGCGGCCGCCACCACCATGGCATCAACAGGGACACCTTTTGTAAGGAATTGTTTTTCAGAAGGGGCTGTAATAAATTTAGACGGCCTCCTAGGAACTGGCTCTACAGAATCAGGAGCAGCCCAAGCCTTCCCAGCAATAACCTCCATCAGGGGGTCGAAAGGAGGAGACACCAAGGAGGTGGAGGGTCGAGATCCAAACGCCTCTAGGTATACCGACTCATCCTCGGAGGGATTGATGAAGGGCCAGTTTCCCCTCTGTTTTAGGAGTTCTAGGATGTCTGAAAAGGAGACATCCTCAGAGGGGGATCTTGGGGACCCCTCCGATTCATCTAAGTCGGTATCTGAGGTGGTAGACTCAGGGGAGTCCAGGTGCTTCCTCTTACAAGTCCTCTTACGCGGAGAATCTCCTGACGGGTCAGGAGAATCCTCGGAAGAGGAGGTTCTTCCCAGTGGGGAAACCTGAGGCAGTGGATCTCTAGGTCCGGGAGCAAGAGAGTGGGAAGAGATATCGACAGGCACCGTAGAGTGAGGAGCTAAGGGAATAGACTGCTGACTGAGCCCAGTGGACAGCACACTCTTCATCACCTCAAAGGCTCCCCCCCCCGGGAGATCCGAGAGAACCCGTTCCGAAGAAGCAGGGACTCCCGGGCCCACTGAAAGGGAAGGCTCCGAGGCAGATGTCGGAGCCGAGCTCACCAAGGCCGAGGCTCCAAGGGGAAGAGCGGGGTCGGACAAGGGTCGATGCCACTCACCCCCTCGGAGGAGACCAGGGAAGCCCGGCCACCGAATCCCTCCAAGGAAGGTCTCGAGGAGGAGATAAGAGTAGATGCTGAAGGTGCAGAAGGGGGGAGGATCTGTCCTTCAGCCATAGCAGTAACTATTCCCGTAGACTCCAGCTCCAAACTCTGAGGCAGAGTCGAAGGAGGAACTTGAAGAGGGTGTGGACTAATAGTCGTCTGCTGAGACGGACTATGCAGCATCTGGGCCAGTGCCTGTGATTTTAACAATCTACTTACCACCCTCTCTAAATCATGGTCTGATAACCTGGACGACCTAGATGATCGACAGTATCGGTTCCAAGGAAGGGGACCTGGACCTCTTCCTCAAAGGAACCATCGGAGCCGAAGAACCCACAGAACGAGACTGTGCCGATAACTTTTCGGCTCCGAATGAAGGTTTCGATGCATCGGCTCCAGCTGGAGCCGATACAGACATAGAAGTAACGGTATCGGAGCCAGTCGGCGCCGACACCGCAGCATGTGCCACATGGTGGTCTGAGCCAGTCGGAGCCGACACCAAAGTGACAATAACAGTATCGGCACCAATAGCCATCGGTGCCGAGGATTTTGGCAAGTTAGGATTGGCTCCAGCCGGAGCCGATTTAGAATCCAATGGAGTCGGAGCCGAGGCCGCAGGCTTAGGAACAGAAGCCTGGGCCTTGGTAGACTTAGAAGTCTTGCTCGGAGCTGATTTGGCCGGAGAGCCCTCCGGTTTAAGGAGACCCCTTAATATCAACTTATTTCTCCTCTCCTGCAGGACTCTCTGGCTAAAGGAGTGACAAATTGCACAGGAGTCCTGCAGGTGGAGAGGTCCCAGGCAGTACAAGCAAGAAGTGTGACCGTCTGTCAGAGACATCTTCTGACAGCACGAGTCGCACTTCTTGAAGCCTGAGACCCTTTGCTCTTTGGACATGGTTGTACACAAACAGTACACACACAGTCCCAATCAGACAATTAAGGATTAAAGATTAAAGAATAAACAATAATTAATCTCTCGCACACACACCCTGACAGGGGGGGATGGGAGGGAATAAAGGCCTGACTAAAAGGAAGGGGAAGGAAATATAAAGTTAGTCAGAAAAGGGCTTACAACTAAGTAAAAAGAAAAGGATTCTATAAAAAATGGTTATTTTTGAATTTTGGGGCAACTAGAAGTTTAAATCTAAACACGTACCAGGAGCTGGCAAAAGGAGGACCTCATCAGCGAAGCGGCAAACGAGATCTGGGTACTTACCGCCTTGCATCATGGGATATGGGGCTGCCTCGAGCTGGTAAAAGTGACTCTCGAGCTTAGCAAAGTGCCGAGTCAGAGCCGAGGATCGGCTCCGAACCCATCAAGCAAGAATGAAGGCGAGATTGACAACTTAACATCTTTGGTTCTGTCCAGTTAGAATCTAAGCTGTCTGTGTACATCCAAAGAATGCAGAATTTTCTCCCCCTTGTTCTGTGGATTTGGTTAGAAAGTTGGCAGATGAATAGTTTGGTTAAGAGCCACACTGGACACCACCTTAGGCATAAATGTTGGGCTTGTCCTCAGAGAAACCCTGTCTGGATAAAAAATGATAAAAAGGTTCCACAGCCATAAGTGCCTGTAGCTCTGAAACTCGTCTTGCAGAAGTTACTGCTAGGAGCAGAGCTGTTTCCCAAGATAAAAACTTCATATCAGCAGTAGCAGCTGGCTCATAAGGAGGGAGGGTGAGTTTTTCCAATACATAATTGAGGTCCCATGCAGTTATTGGTGATCTGCTTGGAGGCCGCAAGTTTTTGGCTCCTCTGAGGTACTGCCTTAAAGGGTGAGAAAAGATTGGTGGCTCTGTATTGTAATGAGCCAAAATGGCAGAGGCATGAATTTTAACTGATGAAAAAGATAGGCCTTTGTCCAGCATCTCAGTTAAGTATTGCAAAATCTGAGGAATATTTGGTACAGCTATATCAGTTCCTTGTGCCTGGTTCCAAGCATAGAATCTCTTCCATTTTCCAGCATAAGATTTTCTAGTACTAGGCCTTCTGGCTTCCAAAATAACGTCCATCACAGCTTTACCGAGAGGTGTGTTTTGTATGACTACATTATCCGCCATGCTGCCAGGTGGTCCTGAGTTGGCTGTGCAGGATCTGATTGTTTTGCTGGGACAGTAGATGAGGTATTTGAGGTAAGGTCCATGCTGGGCACTGAGACAAGTTCCTTAGGATTGGATACCAGTACTGGCGGGGCCAGTCTGGGGCAATCAGTATCATCTTTGGCATCTCCTGTCTGACCTTTGTGTCTTGGGGAGGAGAGGCAGTGGAGGAAAGGCATATACTGATAGTTTTTTCCAGCTGAAAGATAGGGCATCCACTTTCCATGCTTGTCTGTAAAAAGTCCTTGTGCAGAATCTTTTTAGTTGGTAGTTTTGAGGAGAGGCAAATAGATCTATGTCCGGGCATCCCCATTTCCATGTTATCATGCTGAAGACTTGTAGATCCAGTTGCCACTCGTGGGGATTTATGAGGTTTTTGCTTAGTTCGTCTGCCAGAGTATTTTCCTTTCCTGGCAGGAATTGTGCCTGCAGATGTACTTGATAAGTCAATGCTGTCTCCCACAAAGATATGGCTAGTCTGCAAAGGGGGTAAAAATGTGTGCCTCCCTGCTATATACCACATGACCGTGGTGTTGCCTGTCTGGTTTGAGGACCATGTGCCCTGAATGCATCTTCCTGCCATGTGGGACCCCACGTATAATGATGCTTCCACTGTTAGTGCCTGCCTGGCTGGGGGTAATGGGAATGGCTATCCCTTGTTCTGGTGACAAGCCTTCACCCACCATCAAAACCCCTGTTGCAGACAGGGAATGGGAGTAATCATTGTTTTCAGGCTGTGGCAATGTGGAGTCCAAACACTTTCTAGGTACCATTGAAGTTTCCTCATATACAGTCTTGCATATGGAATTAGTAGGATGCAGGATGCCATGAAGTCCAAAGCCTGCAGAATTTTTCTTGCAGATAACTGGGCCTTTGTTGCCAACATTGTGAAATAGGTAGTCAGTTGCCTTTGTTTGTCTGGCGTGAGATAAGCCATCTGGGCAGTTGTATTTAAGCTTGCACCCAGGAATATTATCTCTTGAGAGGGTACTAGTTTTGATTTCTTTTCGTTGACTGTGTACCCTACGCATGTTAGAAGTCTTTTCACAAATGCCAGATGTGGAAGAATGTCCTTGTTCTCTGCTTGAATTAGACAGACGTCCAAGTAAGGATATATTTGTATTCCTCTTTGTCTGCAGAATGCAATTACTGGTGCCAAGCACGTTCTAACGACCCTGGGCGCAGTAGATAAGCCAAAGGGCAGTGCAGAGAATTGGTAATGCATTGAGCCAGCCTTGAATCTGAGGCATCTTCTGCATGATTGTCTGACTGGGACATGCAAGTATGCCTCTTAGATCTAAAGTTACAAGTCAAGCATTCTTGCCCAGCATGGGCGAAAGCTGCTGCAAAGTCAACATTTTGAATTTTGGTATATCCAGGAATGTGTTCAGAATAGATAGGTCCAATACTGGTCTCCAGGCTTTGTCCTTTCTGGGTACCAAAAACAGTAGAGTAAAATCCTTGTCACTACTCTTGCTCTGGTACTTGTTGAATGGCCTCCATGGCCATGAGGGATGAGACTTGTTTTTGTGCCTCTGCCCATTGATTTTTTGGTAGGTCTGGCCAACCGTTTGCCCTTGGCAGGGTATGGAAGTGAAACTTGTAGCCTTGTGACACTATGTCTAGAACCCATTTGTCCTGAGTTATAATGTGCCAATTTTGAGAAAAAAAGTGCTATTTTTCCCCCTAAGAGTGCTGCCAGAAGATAAGTGCTTGGTGCAGGCAGGGGGAAGTCATTGGGACTATTTCCTGTATGGTTGTGATTTGTCTTCTCCACTTTTGGAGGTAGAAGTGCCCCATTGCTTAGACCTGTATGAACCTTGCGGATGGGATCTGCCTCTAGGGCGTCTGGATCTGCCCCTTTGAGGTCTGTCTGACACTGGAAAGGACTAATTCTTTGTAGGCCAGTGTCTGCTAAACCTAGGTGGCTGTACCTGTAAAAAATCTTTGACCGTTTGCATAGATTTAACTTTGTCCTCCATTTTCTTTAACACTTCTGCCTTAACACCAAACAAGGTATCATGCTGTAATGGTGCATCTAATAATTTAGCTTTGACATGATCAGGTAGATTTTGTTCCATTAATGAAGCATGCCTCCTAATTACAGAACCCGTAACAACGACCCTGCAGGAGGCCTCCAAAGAATCAAAACCACATTGCAAAGTATGCTTTCCAACTTGTTCAGCTGCGTGCAATAAATACTGCATTTCTTTGTTTTCTGCACATTCAGAATTTACCAACATTTTCTGTTTAAGTAGTGTCATGATATATTGCTGATATTTGAGCATATGAAACTTGCAATTTAAGGCCCTTATAGCCAAGGTAGCAGATGTGTAAATCTTTTTCCCCATCTATCCAGTGCCCTAGAATCTCTATCAGAGGGAGGGGGTAGGGTTTTTTGCAGTGGAAGCCTTAATCCCTTTGGGACACTGAGAAATAGTTTCTGGGTCTGCAGCAGGGTTTTTGAAAAGGAATTTATGAGCGTCAGGAGTCCTGTAGTATCTGTCAGGCTTAACAGGAGCTGGAGATAAGGAGTCAGGGGTCAGACTAGACTCTGAAAATACATTATCTACAATGTCTAACACAGGTGGATAAGCTACAGGCCTGTGTTGAGGTAGTAAAATGAAGTCCATGAGCCTCTTAGATTCTGAAAAATCTTGGCTCTCCCACTGGAAATGCTCCCTCATGGTATGCAAGGTTTCCCCAAAAGAACAGTCCTCAGGAGGAGAAGCTGAAGGAATAGATTCTTCAGCATCAGAATCCTCATATGGGGGAAGTGAATATTCCTGATCAGAAGAGGAATCAGAGGAAATGGAAACCTGATCTCAAGATTCATAGTTTGTCTCTTGCCTAGGCCTCTTATCAGGATGGGGATGGGAACCCCTGATCAAGGTAATTAAGTCTTCGACCATTTTGAGCATCTGTTTTTTGGGCATGGAGGCCTGTCCATGTGGTTGGTGAACTTTTTTCTTTGCCTTTAAAGATGCTTTAGTCTTTGCCTTTGAAGCTGAAGTCGGTTTAATGTAGAACTGTTTAGGTCCGAATACACCCTCAGAAGCAGATGCCTGCTCAGCGGCTCTGGACCCATCTGAGGGAATAGTTTCTGAGGCTCCAATACCTTGAATTTCCAGTGGCCTGACCAACTTCACGTGAGATTCGGTAGCGGCCTGCAACTCTAAAGTAGCGGGCTTCAGGGGCTGCGAAAGCACCTCACTGAGAACCGGCGAATGGCTTAGGAGAAGCTTCGTCTGTTTTGGACCTCGGCAAACTGTCTTTTTCTTTGCGTTTTTTGTGAACTCCGGCTGTCGGATGGCTATCAGACATTGTATAATTAAATCTGCACCCAAAATAGCTTAATGCAAACTCGTACAGACGCTTACAGTACGTTAGTTAAATCTAGCACAAAACCGACAACTTGAAACATGGTCAGGGCCTAGGCAAGGAATACAGTAAGAATGAAAGCCCTTATGAGGTATTAGCTTCCCACAAGAAATACAATTATTAACTTTTTCTGACATTGGTCTGGAGCAAGAAAAAAGTTTCCCCAACTGGGTACTTAACCTTTAATGAAGACTTCGGATCTGAAACTTGAAAATCTCAGGAGTCGGCTGACCAGCACTTGCGAACTGCTTCTGCTTCGGGCACCACGCGCCAAGAAAGACTGAAGAAAATGGCATCGGCTGCTTCTTTTATACCCCTGACGACCTGTCATCAGGGAAGGGGCAACAGCAGCCCACGCAGGACCCAAGACTTTGGAATTCAGGCTGACTGAGGGCACCCTGCCAGCAGGATTACCCAATGTAATGACTGCAACAGTGTAACACAAAGAACATGTCGAATCCACAAAACAACGAAAATTAAAAACTGAAATTTAAAACTTTGAATATCGGAGGTTTTGAATTTCGTGGTTTTACCACACACACACACACACACACACACACACACACACACACACACACACAGTCACTCTACTACATGTAAGCAGGGGGGCAAGCCCCACTGCACCCCCCACACCCCCCTACTTAAATATTCTCACTCCGAGGTCACACTACATACAAACACACACAAAACACCACCACACAACTTTCTCTCCTCACACGCACATCACAGTAACAAAAAACACTGACGCACCACAGCCCCTACCCAAACCCCTTAACACACACACTTACCTGAAAACATGATCATAGCGGAACTGTAGAAGCATGAAATTCAAAACCCCCGGTATTAGAGGTTTTGAATTTCGCACTTCTACACTTTCGCTATTATGTGGATTCGGCTTCTTGGGCTCGAAATACTGAAATTCGAGATTTCAGTATTTTGAGCTTTTGAATGGAACCTATATATATATATATATATATATATATATATATATATATATATATATATATATATATATATATATATATAAAACATATACAATTATATATTTTAATATATATATATAAAACATATACAATTATATATTATAATTATATTAAAATTATCATTATAGAGGACAACACCCCTTTTGGTGTGTACCTCGCAAGATATCTACAACAGCTGGAAAGGCCACAGAAATGCCTCACAAAGAGGATTACCATGCTCAGATGCCCTACACAGACCATCTCAAAAAACTCCAGCTTTACTCTGTCACATATCACCTATTCAGATGCAATTTCTGCCTAACCAAGCTGCGTCAAACCCAGAGCTGTTTTGACATGCTCCACTTAAAGAAATCCCAATCCCTCCGAGCTACACGCTCTAGGGACCTAAACCTTGTCACCACAATAAACAGAACATGCTGGAGGGGACAGATTCCTGTCCCAGGAGACTTCCCATACTCTGGAATAGACTACCTATCCATATCAAACAAAGCTCTTCATTAGCACTTCAAGAAAAATCTTGATGACTGGATGGGAAATAAGAAATTAACCTCAGGGACCACCTCTGTGGCTCTGCTCGGCAGGGGCACAGGAAAATAATTTTCTTGGGCAGCGAAAGCCAGGTTACCTTTTTGGCTAGGCTTATACAAGCCTTAGGGCCAATAGCCTTGTATCTACCTATGAAGCGTTTGGCTCCAATAAGATCAGAATCAAGATCATGAAGTATGAAGCCTGTGTGAGCTGCTGATAAGAAGGCACTGGGGATACTGAAGGTCAAGGAGTTCAATGACTCTGACCCCAGAACTGTAACTTCTGGCAATCGATGCCGAAGGAGTAACTGGATGCACAACTTGTCAGAGAAGTAAAAAAACAGTGGATCGTTGTATCAGTCCATCCCCCTGTCAAGGAAGAAAAGAGTTTATGCAAAGTCTCTCTGCTCCATTTACAGTCTTTAGATTTCCTTTTGTACCTGTACCTTTTTTTCTCTTGTCTGACCTGTATTCGCCCAACTTCCTGGCAGGGGACGGCGATGAACAGACCAAGAGAGCAGTAGCTGAATGAGAAAGCAGGCCCAAGAGCAAGTTTAGCTCTTCTACCAAGCCAGGACTCTTGGGCGACAGGCACATCATGCTTAACATCCAGGTGCACCGCTCTTAAAGAATATCTATCATGACAGTCTTCTGTGAGGACAGTCTGCCCACAGTCGACACTTCTTGAACCCTGACAGACCTTTTTTCCATAACTAAGCTGGACAAACATAATGACAATACAAAAACTAACAACTACTACAGGGGAGATAAAGATATTTTTTTAGACTGCGGGAAGATAAAGGTAGAGAGAAGAAGGTTGTTTTAATAGCTTTGCTACCCTAACAGTCCTAAGAAGGTACACTAAAGCTAATTACACTAAGAAAATCTAAAGGGTTATCTACTTTGCCTCTACCTTCTAAGGTATTTGGATAAGAAACATTTTTTTTTTTTTTTTAATTTAAACTGCTGGGCCACATCTGTAGGCAATGGCAGAAAATTTGATCTGATAAGAAGTGGTTAGGATAAAGCATTATGGGTGGAAGAGGCATAACTCAAAGACAGAGTCTGTGGTGCCAGCTTCAGTTCCGAGTTGGATCCAGTAAACCAAATGTTGAGCTGGACTGGAAAGACATCTGATCAATAATTTAGCTCTAGTTCACTGTATAGTACGACAGAAAAATCAATGTTTATGATGAATGATCTCTAAATAGGCAGCTATTTGGGAAAAGAAGCACTTTCCACTGGTGGGTATGTGAATACAGACAAACTTCTTCAAACACAGGAATAGCTATCCAACGAAAATATGCATGGAAAAGAGAATCTGAAAAGTAATACAGTAGACAAATAATTTAGGAAAATCTAGCTGATGAGAGAGTACCAAAAAATGTAAATTAACCTCAAAAACTCAACATCCATCTGCCCAGTGATACCTGGGCCTAGTGATTTAGAGCCCAAATCACTAGCTTTAACTTGAGTAACCTAGGTCATAACCAGGATTTTATCATTCAACACTAATGGAGCTGGCATACCTACAGAAATAAATCAATTTAGATGACTGCAAATGTCTTAATTCTCTAGCACCTAGAACTCCGAGAAAGAAGCCTGTTAATCATACCTGATTTGTTAAAGAGGAACATCATATTCGTAGGATCTAACTCTCTTGCTTTGTCATAGTGTTTCAGTGCAGTCTCAAAATCTTTCTTCTTGTATGCTTCATTGCCATGTTCCTTCTCTTTCAGTGCCTAATGAGAAATGACACAATGATAACCCTCTTCCTTATAGTACTACTGAAAGTGGAATAACTGAAAGCATAAAACCAGAATCCATAACAGTTCCACATTAGTAAAGCACAAAGCCATCTTGTATTCCTGATATTACTATTCGTAGCAATTTTTCTTCCTGTTGTAACCTTTACTCGAAGCTGTAAATCAAGTTAAAATAATCTGCAAGTAAAACTGAAGAAAATTAAGTTCTTTAATTTAAGAATCCTTAGACTCCTATCAATAGCCTTCTCCGGAAAATGTGACCTTAACTTTTGATGTGAAGCCACTTTTACTAGCCCCATTCTATTTTGAAAATGGCAAAAAATGTGATTATGCATAATACGTCCAATTAACCACACAAATAATTTTAAAGCTGCATAACTTTCATATTAAGTATCTCTCAGAAATTCAACATAAGCTGGCTTTGGTTCAAACTAACACAAATTAACATAGCAAATAAAGCAAGAAAAAATACATCCACTGTTACCATCTGCTATATTCGTGCCACATCACGATACCCATAAACAGATAGCCCTGAAAATGAAAGTTAAGTACTCACCATGATGATCTGTGTTATAGGCTTCAGTCCTTCCTCAATGGATGGGTCTTAAAGATCAAAGTCTGAACAAACCTTGGCCACTCAAGTTTTGGCTCCAGTGCTCAAGCTCCTCCCTTTACCCATAACCCCCTTGGGCAAGTAAGTTCCTTCAGAGTTTGGCTATAACACCATAAAAAGATAGACTACCCCCAAAGATGTTAGGAAACATAAGAACACCCACCTAACAGTGGAGAGGAGAAGAAACTAGCGGTTACACAGGTTTGAAATAGAACCTATGGTAAACTAAAATTAAGTCAGCCACATCCTTTGGAGTGAAAAAAGGAAATCATGAGAGGATCTAGGATTTCGGACTAACTAAAGTACAACCATATGTACTTTCCATAACGACAAAGTATGTGTCCTACTCAAACAACTACAATTTTGTTAAGTGGATCAATGTTGCCATACTGATTCTTGGGACTTCCTACTATGCAGAAGCCCACTACTGGACAAATTTCCAAAGTCTTTGCATTATCCCTGACAGGCATCTGAAAACGGACGTCTGGATATCAGGGTATAAGGGTATCCAATGGTGCCACATTCAGGTCTTTCTAAGCAGTGAATAGTCTGATGCCAGCAAACGGCACAACCTCCTCAGCTGTCTGATTCTGAGTGAGGAGGAGGAAAATCACAGGAGGCAGAGAGGGGATGAAGGAGATAAGAGAACTACCTTCAGAGAACTCCTCTGTCTCTTGCACCCAGCAGACCAATGGGTTGGGGGGTGGAAATATGTACTGCAACAGTGATCTACTCGAACATCTATGATTACAGTGAGACACAACTGTACTACATTTTCAGCAAACAAAGTCACAGTACTGATTCTTGGGAGGACTCTCCAAGTCAACAGGTGGGGGGTAGGTCATCTACACAACCTAGGAAATAAGGTTTTGCAAGATGGCAGTATCAAAACCTGCTCTAGCTCTGGAGACACCATCAAGGTTAGTGTTTTGTAAAGGTGTGCAGAGTTCCATGTGGCTGGCTAGGTACCCCATTAAGGAAAGTAGTGGTAGTTAACCCATGCCTGGTGGAGTGTGCTTTAATATACACATGTAGAATTTTTTCATGATGGAAATAACAGAACTTAGTGCAACAGCTATCCATTTGGAAATGGTTTGTTTGGAGACCAGCCTGCCCTGTTTACCCTTTGCAAAAGCCACCAGTAATTGCTCTGCTCGTTTATCTTGTCCAGATAGAACCTGATTTGACTGTGCACATCCAAGGAATTAAGGACTTGCTCTGCCCTGTTCTGTGGATTTGGTAAGACTGGTAGTAGGACAGTCTGGTTTACGGTAAGTTCTAATATCACCTTAGGCATAAAAAATGTTTTTTTTTCAAAGGGTTACCTATCCCAGTGAAAGGCCATGAAAGGCTTTTTACATACGAGGGCTTGTAGCTCTGAAACCTCCTTGGTGATGTGACAGCTATAAGGCAAGTAGTCATCCAAGTAGGTATCTTTAGAGAGGCAGTGGCAGCAGGTTCAAAAGAGGGCAAGATGAGTTTCTCTAGCACAAGTTAAATCCCAAGAAAGAACAGGGTTTGTTCTGGATAATCTCAAGGAAATTATCCCTTTTATGGAAAGCTTCATGTAAGGGGGCAAGAAAACAAGTGGAGCATTGTGCAGGCAAGCTGAGAGGCCAAATGCATGTACTTTAAAAACAGGCCTAAAATGTACTGCTAAACTGAGTTGAAGTCTGAGGTTCAGTGTTCTTGCTGCGTCAGCAAAAAAGAAAATTTCTTCTTTTTTGCCAGGTATGACTTTTGATATTGGCTTTCCTTGCCTCCTTTAGAACAGAAAATGTGTCCGTGGGATAAGAGGCATTCCTTGGTGTCAAGGCCCAGTCCTCAATGCTGTTAACTCAAATGTGGCTAGGTGAGGATGGAAGACAGATCCCTTGGCTTGGCTAAAGAGATCCACTTCTTGCAGTACAATACATAATCTCCTCCCCTTGCAGATGGTCAAGAACAGAGAGAACCAGTGTTGCCTCAGCCAAAAGGGGAGCCACTACGATCATGCTGGGTTAGACTGCCCTGACTTATCAGAAACCTGGGGATCAGAGTCAGTGGCTGGAATGTATACACAAGTTTATCCACATGAAAGAGAAAGCATCTATTTTTCATATTCTTGTCTGTCGAGTTCTGGGACGGAACTTCTGTAGTTTTCTGGTGAGAGGTGAAAAGGTCTACTGAGGCGACCCCCTACTGTAGAGTTAGGTCCAGCAACACCTCTCTCCATCTATTCACTGGAGTCTATAAGACCCTGCTTAGAGAGAACCTGCCAGGTTTCCGTTTTGACCCAGAATACAAGATGCTATGACAGTTGGTCCTAGTTCCTCAGCCAGTATCCAAAATCTTCTTCATAAGGCTGCACAAAGGGCAAAACTAGGTATGATCTTGCTTGTTTATGTACCAAATCACTATGGTGATATTTGTCCAGATCTGCAGGGTCCCTGGACTTAAATTCTAATGAAAGGCTTTTATGGCCAGGTAGACTGCAAGTAGTTAATTTGGAGTTGTATGCAGTTTCCCCTACTGAGGTGTTCAGATGTTCTACCATTTCGGTGAACTTAAGCGCCCCCCCCCCCACATGCTATGTTTAAACTGCCCTTGATTATTGTTTTGTCTCCCTTTGGTAAAGATGAATTTGCCTGCAAGTTCAGCAGTGTGGTATTACTCCACCACAGGCGCTCCTGCTTCAAACATGAAAGGAGAGGTTGTAGGGTTTCCAGAAGTTGAGAAAGCTGTTCACGAGCAGTTTTATGAACCAGTGAAAGTTCTCCATATGTAACTTTGGAAAAGGGATCATGTGATGCAGGACATCATGTAACACAGAATCCTCAAAAATCCCCTTGCTGGGATGTGTTGTTTTGGAAATGAGCTAGTTTGGTAGCTTATCAAGCTAAATATCTTGCCCTGGAGATGAAAGGCTTTCTCTGTTGGGCCGAATATGAGGATTTCCATAAAGAGGATCCCTGTTTGGGTAAGCATTTATGACTTTTAAAGCTTTAAGGTGAGACCCATCTTCTGAAAGCACTCTGTTGTAATCCGCAAGGCATCTAGGTCTCTGCTGTGGATTTTTCTTGAATCAGACATTCATCTAAGTAGCTCTGCAATGTACTCAGTGGAGCTAAACAGTTTAAGAAAACTATGGAAGCAGCAGACAGCCCAAATGATAAAGCACAGAACTGGAAGAGTGAGCCTATTGCTACAAATCTTGGGATATTTTCTGTGACTGCCTGCTACAGGGACATGGAGGTGGGCATCAAGGCTTGAAGTTCAGACACCTTCCTGGCTGAAGTGATGGCTAATAATAGCACAGTATTCCAAGTAGAGTGTTGCAAAGCAGCTACAGCTTCAAACAGAGCCACAGTGAGTTTTCCCAAGACAAAACTGAGGTCCTGAGAAGGAGAAACAGAGTTCCTAGGAGGTCTGATATGAAAGATGCCTTTAAGGAAGAGTTTGCCCTCCAATTTAGAGGCCAAAGAAGGAGACAAAGGCAAAACAAGCAGAAATGACTAAGATGAGCTTTCACAGAAAAGTAAGCCAACCCAGCCTTAAGCAGTTCACACAGGGACATCCACAGAAAATGGGTCTAGGTTAGAAGAAATGCACCCGATGAAAAACCTCTTCCTACTTATCCAAATGGATTTCCTAGTAATGAGTTTTCTGGCCTCCTACAGAACCCTACGCATGTCCTCTGAAAAGAGGTGTCTGACAGGAATCAGAAGCTTATCACCCACAATGTCAGATACTATGTTGACAAGTGTGGGTGTATGAGAGATCCCTTGCCTTGTGAGAGAAGATTCACTTTGTAAGGTAACTTGATTGCCCTTGGCTAAATGCAGGAGTCACCAGCAAGATTTTTGGTTTGTTCTGCTGAATCTTAAGCAGAACTTTCTGAATAAGAAGAAAGGGAGGAATGCATCAAGAAACATCCTCGTCCAAGAGGAAGGGTGTCCACCTTATAACACCAGAGGATATGGAACTCTGGCATACAACTTTAAAAGTTGTCTGTTCAAAGAGGCGGCAAAGATAGGTATTTGAGGAATACCCCAATGGTGAAGAATGTCCAGAAACACATTCCTGTGAAGCATCCAATTTGTGGAATTCAGTCATGGACTTGCTCAGAGTGTCTCTGCCACCACTGATTGGAGACGTACACTGCCCAAAGGGTGCCCGATACTGAATAGCCAGTTCTCATGCCATAAAGGCTAGCCTGCACAGAGGGCATGATTTTGTCCCCCCTGTCTGTTTACATACCAAAGAGCTGTGGTGCTGTCTGTAAACAGTATTAGAGGACCTGGGCAAAAGAGAATGAAGGTCTGCAATGCCAAAAGCAGGGATCTCATCTCTTATGTTTACGTGCTCCGTAGTTTGACAGGTGGGCCAAAGGCCTTGAACATTCAAGGATACAAAGGCTGCTCCTCACGTCTGAGGCATCTGTGAACAACTCTTGCATTGGAAGAGGAGAATGCAGAGGAAAGCCTGGGTTCAGGGAAATCTGCTGAATCCTCCAACGAAGTTCCCTCTTCAAACAAGGAAGAAGGACAAAGTCAAGTGGGTGCGCATACTGGCTCTAAACTGACTTGCGGTACCACTGAAATGACCTCATGTGAAGTTTGACCAGAGGCAACATGGGGATGATGGATGCCATGAACCTCAGCAGGCAGAGAAACCAGAATATCCTAGACTAGAAATTTCTTCTTCTTTGGTGCAATGGAACCTGTTGAATAGTTACCTCAGATTTCAATCCTTGGAACACCTCTGGAAAAAACTGTAGTTGCTCTCGAGGTGGTCGAGAAAAACCCATGAAAGATGGAACCCACACCATGAAATACCCTTTGTGGATAATGGAGAGGACCCATGAATCTCAAATGATATGCTCCCAGAATGCAAGGGACAGGAAAATGGCAAAGAAAAGTTTTACAGTCAGACTACTGAGGGGGTTTGGAAGCAGTAGGTATCCCAACATCCCTCTTAAGTCTGGAAGGAATATGAGATTTTCTAACAAAAGTAGTTTTAGCTGGGTAATTCCTTTGGAATTTAGGAACCAGAGACACAAAAATGTGTTTTAGGTCCTGTAATTCTTTACTTTTCTCCTGCAAGGACTTTAACAAGTCTGCTGCTGCAGCCCCAAACAAAACTTTATCATCTAAGGGAACACCCAATAATTTAGCCTTAAAAGTCATCTGGGAGTGGTTGCAGCCTCAACCAGGATAATCTCCTCAAAACAGAGTAAAGATGCAGCCGCTCTAGCAGATGCTTCAGTCATGTCATAGCTGCACTTAATGGAGTGGCATGCCACCTGGGAGGAAGCCCCCAAAACTGATGAAAGCTGTGACCACTTCCAATTCTGGAAGGTCAGAGAGAAGCTGAGTAGCCTGGGAAAGGAGAGCCAAAGCATACTTTGTTGGACAGGTTTGGTAACTAATAGCATGGAAAGTTGGAGTGGCAGAGATATAAACCTTTTGTCCCCCTAACTTCGCAATGGTCTTACTCTCTATCTGAAGAGAGAAGAGAAGTGAATGGGCAACAGTCTTGAGGGTTTAGCAGCAGCCACAGAAACAGTCACTGGATCTGCTGGACATTTGTAAAGAAATTTTTCAGTCCTCTGGAACGTTACAGAACCTGTCTGGCCTTTTAAGGGCAGGGGCTTGAGAGTCCGGAGTCTCTGATGCAGAAGAGAAGGCATCAAGAAAAGCTGGTAAAACCGGAGGCACAGCTGAAGAAGCGGAAGAATCCATCTGAAGCAAGTCATAGTACTTTTTCTACACCTCAAAAACCTGAGAGCAGTCCCACTTAAAATACTCCCTCATCCTAGCAATAGTCTCCCCAAAAGTGATATCTTTACCAGGAGACTATGCCACTGGACTCTTCCTCAGGAGAGGCATACTCCAAGGTGGAGGTAATCTGAGCAGAGTAGGCCAAGGATTCATACTCAGTGGAATCCTCCTCTTCAGAAGAATCCTGTACTCTAATCATTTTCTGTGGTGAAGTTAAAGGAGGGCTAGGAAGGGAAACCTCTGAGGGAAGTTTAAGAGCCATAAAGGCATTGAGCACACATTGTGTGAAAGCTTGCCAATCAGCAGGTGGGTCCTCAGAAGCAGACATGTTTGGTTTTCTGCTTCTTTTTAACAGGCTGATCAGCACTGAGAAAGGCAGAGACCTGATGTAGGTCTGCATTCAACGACATTTGTTGGTACGTCCTCCCTTACTAAAATTTGGAGAAAGCCTCAAGGGCCTTCTGAATTAATGAGCCTCGGTTCTCCCTGATCATCCAAAGCAGACGACTGCATAGCCACTGAGGACATCCCAAATGCAGGATCCCCTGCAGCATCTGATGTGGTACCTGCCTAAAAATCCAAATGGGTCTTGGGCCTACATTGGCCTCAAGACACACATGCAGAAGGGGAGGCACAGCTGAAGCTTCAGGCCTAACTTTCTCACTCTTCTTCACAGCAGGCTCAGCAGAAGACTGCGACGTACCCTCCATAACATTATATGCTAACCTTTTCAGTCTCCGATTATAAAGATAAACATTAAGAAAGGCAGCTATGTAGGGTCTTAGGAATGAAAGCTTCACAGACAGACCAAGACTTATGGTCGTGGTTGGTGCCTAAGCAGAAGAGACACTGATCATGACAGTCTATGTGGAATTTGTCTTCCGCACTGGCATTTGCCCTTTTTGGATGACATAACCTCACAGCAAAAAACAGTAGCAAAAAATATAAGAAAACCCCAACAGGTCACTCATCTGAATTTCTTGTATCCAGTAAACAACTCGGGATAGCAGACTGACTATCGTGGATGGTGCTCAGACTGGCACCACAAAAGTTCTGAGGATGGTATGTGTGGACGTTACTTTTATGGCCTACTTGCAACTTCCCACATAACTTGTAGTGACTTCCCACATACCTTGTAGTGTTAAGTCTTTTCTACACTAGCCAAACATCAGGAATGCCTTTGGCAGTGAATTCCCTCATGTTAGGAATACTGCAACACAAAAATAGTAAGATATGTAATTTTCATAAAATAAGCATACTGAACTTTGGGATACTGAGAAAGTTTAGTGACCTCCTTTCTTGGAACTAGAAAGATCCTCCAGTAGAAGTTTTGTCCCTCCTGACCTGGAAGAACAGGCTGAATGGATCCTTGGTTAAGTAGATCCCAGAATACAGGTGGTAACAGGTTTTCCTGTTCTTTTGCCAATTTTGAAATACAAAAAAAGGTTGGATTTTTCTGAACTGGCTGTAGTACCCCCTATGATGCCAAGGACCCATTGGTCCCTTCTGATGAATTTCTATTGATTTAGGAAGAGGGACAGTCTTTCCAGCCAGAGGTCTTGAGGGAGGGTAGGGTTGAACATGGACACAGTTGGTCTCTGTGTTGGGTGGGCTCTTTAGAGTTCCCTATTCTGACAGCATTCTGGTTGCCACCTCTTGGATTGTCTAGATCTTTTGCCACACGGAGGCCTCCCTTTGTCTTACCTAGGAGGGAAAGACAAAAATTCAAGGAGAAATTCCTACTGAACCTTGGTGTTGGAGACTGATAAAAATTCCTTCACAGTTTTTATTTGCATTTGTTTCTTATCCATCTTCATCCATCTTCTAGAAATCCTGTTCAGCTGAAGGTCTGAAAAGGAATTCCTTGCTTAATGGAGCATCCAGTAATTCAGCCTTGATCTAATCTGACAGGGGTTGGGACCTGAGCCATGCATGCGGATGACAGAACCTGTGCTAGCTGCACTGCATTATGGATCTAAGATGTCACAGCCACACGTGGGTCTGGAGTCTTGTAACGCTTCTCTTGCGGTCTCCTAAATTTCCTCTGATAAGGTTCCATCAGCAATATAGTCCACCTTACCTGGAATTTTGTTCTTAAAAGATTCAAGGTACTTCAGCATATGGAAGTGGCAACTCACTGCTCTCACTGCAGGGGTGGCAGAGATGTAAGCTTTCTCACCCAAATCTAACAGTCTGCTTTACCTATCATTAGGTAAGGGATGTCTAATTTGTCCCTTAGGTACACTGCATCTATTAGGCTGCTGTACCTGCTAGAAGTAAGCCCAAATAAGCTCTAAAACACTGGTGGAATCTTAAAAGGGAAATGCCTATAATGAAAGGAGCTGTCAAGTTCAACTTAACAAGAAACTTTAGAGAATTAAAAAGTCCAACAAGGCCAATTACAAGGCCAATATAGCCTCCAATGCTAAAGACAACCACAAGACATTCTACAGCCAAAACCTCAAAGACAACACACATCAGTTTGCAACTGGTGGTCAATGTTACTACCTTCAGTGAACAGAGCGATGCAGCATATTTGCTGGCTGACAAATTCAGCTCAAATTATAACTCCCCAACTTGAAGCAGGTCCTGGCGGCACTCACGAAGGACAAAAATACAGTATCAATTATCCCCAACAATATCCAAAGATGTCTCCTAAATGCATTTCACTGCAAAGTCTTGAACCCAGGGCCCTATGCACTACAGTCAGAGCAACACACCACTATGCCATAGTGAATTCAAAATAACCAGCCCTTGCAAGTCTTGAACCCAGGACCCTGGACAACATAGCTACAACAAGTTACCACTAAGCCATCTAAGCTGTAATCACTTGAAAGATGACCTATCAGGGCCAATTTTCAACTACAGCCTCAAAACAGGCTTTGTACACAGAAGACAACAATGGCTATCCCACTTCAAGGGTGGCCCCATCAACCAACCCCTGAAACTACAGACATACTAGTGTGACTAGTACAACATGGAATGAATTGCCATGGAAATTATCAAAGACACAAACAGCCTTCAGACACTGGACCAAACCCAGCTTTGCTTTGCCAAGGGAAGGTCATGCCTACTGAACATGGGAGACTTATTTGAGATCATCACCAAGGCAATGGATGAGGGGAAAATGATGCATAACACATCTACTTGGACCTGGCTAAGGTGTTCACATACAATACTCCACTCTGGTATAGTTGACAGACTTGCCTAACTGGGCAGAAATCCCTACATAACTTATTCATTTGCTGCTTGCTCACAGGTAGGACCCAAGAAATCATGATTTGCTATAACATCTCTACTAAAAGCCTGATCACCAGCAGGGTACCTCACAGCTCCAAGCTGAGACCGGTCCTATTCAACATCAACTTCTCTGAAGTAAAGGCCAATGTCAAGGGCCTATGGCTGACCAAGTTTGCAGATAACTGCAAACTGGAAGCCACCATAGACTCTCCCATGACAAACTTCTTAAAAGAGGGTCTAAAACAAACAAATGACTGGAGCCAAACTTGGAGTAAACCTTAATGCCAAATACATTAATAATGCCTTTTGGGAAAACTGCCACTAAGGCTAATTACTCCATTCATAAAACACCCTTAAGAGCTGACCCAGAAGTCGGGGATCTTAGAGCATATATAGACAGTAATCTAGCCTTTGACCAATATGTGGCCAAGGTAGTAAAGACACTCATTCTCTGTCACCCACCTTATAAGTAAGAGCATGGCATACAGGTCCAAAGAATTTGTAGTGCCACTTTAATTGGCTCTTACATGACTCATCATGGAGTACAACACACCTTCGGCATAGACCTGAGCAGACATAAGCATATGCAACAGCTGGAATGCCCGCAAAAATTCCTTAACATGAGAATCTACGGTACAAAAACAATGTCCTTTACCGAGTGCCTTAAAGCCCCATCTCTATGTTAGTCTCCAACAGGTTACTGACAGGCAATCTAAGCCTGGTATACAAGGCATCTCAGACTCTACTCTGATAGAGCTTTTGCACATCCACAAAACAAAATGCATCAGAACCAAGACACCTTGGCGAGACATGTGTCTTAGAGATTTCCATTGCTCTGGAGCAGCACCCCCTCATCCATGAGAAGCAGAGTCCATCCTTAACTCTACTGAAGTGTAACCTTTACCAATGGATTATAAATTGCAAAATTTACCACAGACCTGGCCCCCACGTCTCTGACTAGTTGCACATCACTGTCTGCCTCTTACAAACCCCCCCCCATATAACCTCTAGAAACTTTCAAACTAACATACCCCCTCCTAATAAATGCACATGATAAATAGGAACATAAATGGGGGGGGTCGGATCTAAAGGCCCTGGTGGTCATTAACCTACTATATAAACTATGGACTAGGAATTATGGACACCTTTTATAGGATTCGGCAGAGACCACAAAAGGTTCAGTCTTGAGATTTTTGTAAAGGCGCTTGAGAGATTAAAGCATTCTGTAAAGCCGGTCTGATTTCCTAGAAGCAGGAGGTAAAGGATCAGAAAGTAAAGCAGTGTCTTCAAAACATCATCCAGTACTACGTGTACAGGAGGATAGCCAGTGGCCTGGGAGAAAGCAAACTTGGCAGTTCCCTGTGATGGGCATGGGCCGGGGAGAGTTGTCTGCTTTCCCAATGGAAAGTCTCCTTCATTCTATACAGAGTATCCATAAGGAGGCCCTCTTGTGGTGGGGGGGGGGGGGAGAAGAGAGTGCACCAGAGTCTGAATCTGTACAAGTCTGTTGTGGCAGGTGCCCACAGTAGGACAACTCTTCTACGCTTAAAGAATCTGAAGCTTCCTGAATGCCTCCCTGCTTCTTCTGAATGGGGAAGTTTCAGTAGCAGAAATGTGGGAGGGACTCCTAGATTTCATGAAAACTACGTATTTCAGTGCAATTTTTAGGAGGTCTTTGGTTTTCATCTGAGAAGTGGCTGAAGGTGGGGGGAGAAGAGAACGAATTGATTAGTTTGAGTTTAGGTGCTCATTTAAGAAGGGGTGACCAGAGGATGATGTCATCTGACCGCAATTTCAGTTAAGGTTTTGATAGACAAGGTAAACAGTGGCTTTCCCTTGTGAACCATAATGTGAACATCTGCATCTTAGGCCTGCTGACCGACCTCAGAACCAACAGACATGTGTGTCATGTTAAGAGTGGTGGGTAAACCAGAAACCATAGTGGCCTCCTGAGAATACACACCAGAGTTTGGGCCTAGGAGTCATCTGACCAGGGAGCTTCAAAGGGGGCTCATTTGGGTCAGTCGACTTTAGAGACTACAGCCAAAGTTTTCTTCAGTTTCTTTGGAATGACGCTAGTAGAAACTGGTGTTCGTGGAAAACTAGCGATAGCATAGGCTAAAATGCCAACGAGTAAACTAAAGATAAGGACTCCATACTAATGACTAATACCTCAGACCCAATGTTTGAGGGTTTTCATATAGAATTTTAGAAAGTCAGGACATTTACAGACATCGTGCCAAGGCCCTAAGCAAAAGAGAGACCGAACGAGCAAAAAATCTTTGGAAATCAAAGAATTTGCTTCCCACACTTGAGCAATTATTGACCTTTATTGACCTTTTTTAAACATTAACAGAAGAAAATCTCCCAACAGGGTACTTACCTGACTGGAAAGAGACAATGGAAAAACAAACCAACCAATGGACTGCAAGCAGTCTGCATACACATGATGCACATCAGACTACACGAGTTGAAAGAACCTTAAGGCACCACCAAACACCTTTTTGGTACCCTGACTTGCAGATATTAGTCTATGTACATTCATCAGCCAAGGCTGATGCAAAGACTCTGGAAATCGGGCCAGTCGCAAGCTTCTGCATGGCAGGAAGACCCTAAAATCAGTAGTACAACACTTACTCTCTCTTATCTAATGCAGTTTCCATCCATTGCTAAACAGATGGGACAGAGTCCCCAGCTACTGTTAACCTTGGGAGGTCAAGACCTTGACTGTATGACAGTTTAAAGTATGCATAAATGTACGGACCTTGGACCAAGAAGCCAAAGTGCGTGTCATCAAGAGGTACTGTGGAAAAGATGGTTGTAGAAGCTGGAAGTTGGAGATTTGGAAAGTGACAAGCCCCTTTCTTTGCAAGCAACAGAAATGCCGTCAAAAAGCTAATGGGAGAGTGTTACTTAAGACACTTCATTTCCCATCTTAACAGAAGAATAGGAGACCAATAACTGTAGTGGCTAATTATCTTTATTTGATGCAAACAGAAGCACAGCTGGCATTGTACAGCCAGCAAATGTAATATACATTTGCCATTGTTTGAAATATTTGGAAAGAACACTGGAAGACTGGTTAATTAATGATTCAGAAGAAACACTAAGCAGGAAGGATGAATTTGTTTCATAGGAACACACTGTCATTGTGAAAAATCAAAACGGTAGGTTAAGAAGCTAAGACAGAGCTCAGAAATCATCCTGGCAGGGGTGATGGCCACTAAAAAAAAGAAGTTATGTACTCACCATAACGTTCCATCTGAGTAGGTACTTCATTTGTCTGCAACCTGTGGGTCACAGATCTGACTTCGGATCCGAGCCAGCAGCTTCACAAGCTAAAGGATCCGAGCTCCTAGCTCCTCCACCTACCCATAATCCCCTGCTGCCTACTGCTTTACCTCAGATCGAGTTTGCTTAATCTTAAACACCTCACACCCTCGACAGCGGATCAAGCCCTACTTCATGCTATGACAAAAAAGACATTTTACAGTTGGCCAGTTATCCCGATATGGTTAGGGGGGGGGGGGTTGGTTGCAGACAAATGAAGTACCTACTCAGATGGAACGTTATGGTGAGTACATAACTTCTTTATCTGAAGTAGTTACTTAATTTGTTCTGCAACCTGTGGGACAGAGTCCCCAGCTACCTCTAGAATTAACCCTGGGTGGCCTTAAGGAAGAATATTCCGAAGCACCGCGGAGGCAAAAGAAGCCCTACTCCTCGAAATCATATCCAATTTATAATGGGAGATGAACGTATGAGAAGTGGACCAAGTACCTGCTGAACATATGTCGTCCAGAGGAACCTTGGACCAGAAGGCTGCTGACGTAACAATGGAGCGGGGTGAGTGAGCATGAATTCCCGTAGGAACTGGTTTACCTGAGGATGTATACGCGTGAGTTATGCACTGGGAAATCCAATTTGCCAGAGTTACTTTGGAAATTGCCTTTCCCCTAGCTGATCTGGCGAAAGACAGAAACAACTGCTCAGACCTACGAAAATACTTAGTCCTGTGCAGATAGAAACGTAATTGTCTGTGTACGTCCAATTTGTGCAATGTGTACTCCTCCTTGTTCTGAAAATTTGGGAAAAACACTGGTAAGTTAATTGATTGGTTAATATTTGACTCCGAAGCCACCTTCGGTAGGAAAGAGGGGTTAGTCCTGACAGACACTGTATCCTTATGAAAAATTAGGTAAGGAGGTTTCATGCACAAGGCTTGGAGTTCTGAGACCCTCCTGGCTGATGTAATAGCGACTAAAAAGGCTGTTTTCCAAGACAAGAATTTCAAAGAAACTGAAGAGGCGGGCTCGAAGGGTGGACTTGTCAATGCTTGCAACACTAAGGTTAACTCCCATGGGGGTACTACAGATTTGACCGGTGGTTTTAGGAGAAAAGCGCCCTTGAGGAAGGTTTTGCATATCTTTGAGGATGCTATTGATCCTAGTCCATCCCCCACATGAAAGAGGGAGATAGCTGCTAACTGTACCTTAACTGTGGAAGCGCTTGCTCCCTGCTGAAAGATTAGTGACAGGAAATCCAGAATTGTAGGAATAGGAACCGTAAATGGGTCCATGCCTTTGCTTTCGGCCCAAATGGAAAAACGTTTCAATTTACTATAGTAAATTTTTCTGGTGGCTGGTTTATGGGCCACCACCACAATGGCCTTCACTGGTGATGAGATACCGGGAGTCCTGGCCATCAGAGGAACTGGATCAACCAAGCGGACAGCTTGAGGTTTAGCAGATTCGGGGTTTGGAATCCCGCAGGATGTGATATCAAATCTGGAATGGGATCCAAGTTCCATGGAGGAACAACACTTTGAGACCATAGGTAAGGGAACCAGATCTGACTAGGCCAGAATGGGGCTATGAGGATCACTCTACTCCCCAACCGACGTGCTTTCTGAATGAACTTCACCACGAGTGAGAGGGGGGTAAGCATAGAGAAGACCGGGCGGCCAAGCATGTACCAGAGTGTCTCCTGGGGCCTCTCCTGGAGGAGGAAGTATTGCGAAGTACTCGCTGCACTTTGACAGAGAGGCGAAAAGATCGCAGCGAGGCCAACCCCATGCACAGAAGATCTGCTTCGCAACTGAAGGATTGAGAGACCACTCGTACTGAGTGAGAATCGCCCGACTCAGTTTGTCCACCAAAATGTTGGACCGACCCGGAATGTGCGTTGCTATCAGAAAGTGGTTGGTGGATATCGCCCATTCTCAAACTCTCATGGCTTCTCGGCAAAGGGGGTAAGACCTGGTTCCTCCCCATTTATGTACCAGACTACCGCCATGTTGTCTGGCTGGATCGCAATAGTCCCTAGAGGGAGAAGGTCATGGAGAGCTTGCAACGCCAAAAGCACCGCCCTCATCTCTAGGACATTGATATGCAAAGCGGTCTCCAAGGGGGTCCACATGCCTTGGACGGTTCTACCTGAACAATGCCCCCCCACCCGAGGCGAGAAGCATCCGTGGTCAACGTGGCTCGGGGTGGGAGAAATACAAACGGTCTCCCTTCTAGAAGCTCCTGTGAGCGAAGCCACCAAAGGAGGGAGTCCCTGCAGATTCTGCTCAGCGAAATCGGGGAATTGATCGGGTGAAGCAATAATGACCATCGAACTTGAGTCCACTGTAAGATCCTCATCCGGAGGCGTGCATGCAGACAGAGACCGATGGCAGCTGCCATCGACCCCAGTGCTCTCAGGACTAACTCCGCCGCAGGAGCCGGACTTCGAAAGAGGACTAGAACTTGATGTGATAGGCTGTTCAGTCTGTCCGGAGTCAGCAGAGCTCGACAAATGCATGTATTCAACTTGGCCCCAATAAACTCCAAGACCTGTACTGGCTGAAGGGAGAACTTTGGGGGCAAGAGAAAGAGTGTAATCCCTTGCCACTCCGAGTTGATGCCTGCTGGGGGCGATGAGGAGCCAGTCGTCCAGGTATGGGAAGACCTGAATTCCCTGGAGTCTCAGGTGGGCTGCGACCACTGCCATGACCTTGGTGAATACCCTGGGGGCCGAGCTGAGGCCAAATGGGAGGACCCAGAATTGATAATGACTGGCCCCTAGCCGGAAGCGGAGAAACCTCCTGGATCGCCTGTCCATCAGGATGTGATAGTACGCATCCTGGAGGTCTATAGAGCACATCCAGTTGTTCTCCCGAAGAAGGGGGAGAATAGACTGAAGAGTGACCATCCGAAACTTTTCCTTGGGGACGAACAGGTTCAGGGCGGAGAGATGTAGAATCGGTCTCAAGTCCCCCATCTTTTTTGGCATCAAAAAGAACCTGGAGTAGTAGCCCAATCCGGACTGGTCTGGGGGGACAGGCTGGATGGCTCTTTAACCTAGTAGCTTTGCTACTTCTAAGGCTGCTGCCTCCCTTTGATCTGGTGGGACATCTGGGAGGCATCTGACTTTGGGGGGTAGGTGTATGAAGGGAATGGAGTAACCTCTGGATAGGATTCGGAGCACCCATCAATCTGTCGTGATGGACTCCCAATTTGACAGGTGCTCCGATAAACGCCCCCCGACTGCCTCCAGAAAGGGACAGTCGGGTAAGCCCTCAGGGCTGCTGCATGGGCCTGTCCGAGAAAGGTTCCCTAGACCCAAAGTTACGCGGCCCCCCCTCTGCCTCTGGGCTGGCGTCCGCCTTGTCCTCCTCTGCCTCTAGAGGACGAGAGGTCCGAAGCCGGGTGGGACTGCTGAGACTTGCGGAACCACAACTTCTTTTATCCCCTCTGATTCCTAGAAAAGGATAGTTGGGGATTCGAGAAGCAGATCCCAACGGCAGACAGCATCTTCCCTTCTCGCTTTGGACCAGCATCTCGCAGACGGTCTTGCCAAAAAGCGAAGATCCGTCAAAAGGGCGCATTCGCAGAGGACGCCTTGGAGGGATCTGCGAAACCGCAAAGGCGGAGCCAGGCGTGATGCCACAAGATGACCCCGGCTCCGCAAGCCCTAGCGGCTCCCTCCATAGCGTGCGAGTGTAACCACATGGACGTCTTAGAGATGGACTTTAGAGTGGCCATACGAGTCGCAAATGTGTCCTTATCCGCTACAGTTATGGACTCTGGAGGGGCTGCAGCGTATTCCTTAAATCAAGTTTCGCTGTAGCCTGATAATGTGTGCCACGTAGTTCGGTGCCCTTATGGAAAAGGTTGCTGAAGCAAGCATCCACTTCCCAATACGGTCCATCGCCCGAGATTCCTTATCCAGAGGGTGGACTGAGGAACTCTCCTGTGCGAGCTCCTTCGTGGCGGCCGCCACCAAAATGGCATCAACAGAAGACCCCTTAGCCCAGGACTGCCCATCTGCGGGGGGCTAAGAACTTTGTCAGGACGTCTCGGGATTAGCTCCACGGTGTCGGGTTCTTTCCACGCCCTGGTGGAAATTAAGTCCACCTGGGGGTCAGCCGGGGGGGAGGGACACCCAGGAGGTAGACGGGCCCGCCTCAAATGCCTCCAGGAACACCGATTCGTCAGAGGAAGGTTTTTGGGCAGACCACCCCCCTCTAATATGCAACATTTCCATGATGTCTCCAAAGGAGACATCCTCGGGGGGAGATCTTGGGGAATCTTCCCCTTCATACAAATCAGTGTCTGTGGTGATGGACTCAGGGAGTCCAAGTGCCTCCTTTTACACTGCCATTTGCGAGGCACCTCCTCGGTGGGACTGTCCGAGGAGGGCGCGCCCATGGGGTCCTGTTCCTCCAAGGGAAATGACTGGAGGGTTTGAGCCGGCTGTCCCATAGGACAGATGATGGAGAATAGACCCATATGCAAAAGGGGGGGGGGCAGAAGGATCCAAGGCCCTGACCTGGGATCTAGAAGACCTCGACAGAACCCTCTCCACTACCTCAAAAGCCGAAGGGGAGCTACTTTCTCCAGGCTCCGAAAGCAGTCTCTTCGGCTCTGACACAGGGATCGGGGTCGGAGCCGAAGCAGTCGAATCCGAGGAAGAGGTGTGCTCAGACCTACCCTGAGCCGAAGGTACACCAATCTCCACGGAACCGATGCTCGGTCCCCGGCCCCGACAGCTAGGATCAGACACGCTCGAGGGCAACGTCGGCGAAGATACCGGAGCTATCAAGACCGACGAAACCCCGACTCCGAAAGGGTCTTGATCCGATGACTCAAAACACTGAACCGGGTCGGAGAAGGAGTGATCGGAGCAAAGAGGGTCTGGGCAAGAGCACTCCCATCTGCATTTGGGTCTGCAGGAATCGACGCATCATCCGATCCATGTCCGCGTCGGTAAGGCTCCTTGTAGACCTGGAGGAAGTTGTCGAAGCGGACCGGGAGGGCCGCTTCGACGACCTCGAAGGAGACCGGTACCCTGGTGAGAAACGAGGCGATTTGAGCATAGAGGGGGAGGATCCGGGAACCTTCGAGGGAGGACTAGAAGATTTAGCGGGGGGGGGGGGCTGAGGGGTGAGCTTCAGCCCACCTTTTGTGAGACTTGTGTCCGTCTCTCCGGGGAAAAAAGGCACAGTGAGAAAAAGAAGCACTAGAGTCCCCCGAGCTGTCCCCCGAGCTCTGCACCTTAGAGGGAGTTTGAGTCCCAGGCAGAGCGGGGGGAACTGAAGATGTCAGGGCTACCGTAGTAGCCTGACCCTTCGAGGGAGAGGAAGAAGAAGCAGAGTCCAGGGGGAGAAAACGTGCCAGGATCAGCTTGTTCTTCCTGTCCCTGATTGCCCGAGGATAAAAGGCTGCACAGATTTGGCAAGCCATTGATAAATAGGCCAACCCCAGGCACAATACACATTGAGTGTGTCCATCAGCTGAGGAAAGCTTATGGCCATACTCAGTGCATTTGGAAAAAATGGCTTTGGGCCCTTCCGCCATTATGAAAAACACACACACACCCAAACACTAAGGGGGGAGGGAGAGAAAAAAAAGCTAACGACCACGATAACTAGGAGTGGGTAACTAACTTTATGTGACTGAAAATAATACTAACTGTACCTAAAAATCACTTCAATTCTCTCAATTAGAAAAAATCTAAACGATCTCACCCAGCTTAAGGAGCTCTTCACGAGTAGCTCTCTTCAGCCGCGGCAAACTAGATATGAGGTAAAGCAGTAGGTAGCAGGGGGTTATGGGTAGGGGAGGAGCTAGGATGCTTTACCTTGTGAAGCTGCCGGCTCAGATACGAAGTCGGATCCGTGACCCACAGGTTGCAGAACAAATGAAGTAACTACTTCAGATCCATTATTCCATGACAAAAACGTCAGATACTCTTTGACCACAAGCTGAAAGAGAGGGCCTATTAAGGCTTGCAATAAAACAGTACTAACTTAAGGAAGTACTGGATCCCTGAGCACAGGTAGAAGAAAGGCTCGTCTGTGCAAAGCTTTAGACAAATTGAGATGCAATGAGGTTGTGATAGTCTCCAATATGGAAAGATAACAGTGGCCAGTTGTAACTCAACAGTGGAATAAATAGCTCTGTTCAAAAAAGAGATGCAAGAAAATCACCTGAAAGTTATTACTGGAATCTCACATACAGAATCTTTTACATTTACTTTTGGGGCTTTCTGGTAGAGCACTTTTGAGAAGTCAGAATGTGAATAAATGGGGATGAAAACCTGGACTATCTAGCCATCAATGGAATTGTAGAAACCATGCAGTTAACATGAAAGAATGGGTTGAGGTGATGCTGGCAGGTGTGACAGTAAGTCTGGACAAGACAGGGTATAACATAACGTCAGAGGAAGGGTAACCACATCTGTCAAGACCAGTACGGGACTAGCAAGATGACCATGACCTTCCTCAAGAAAGCATTCTGAAGGAATTTAGTTATTAGAGGGGTAGGAGCAAAAGCACAAAGAAGCCTAAGGGGACAACTATGCATAAATGCATCCCTCAGGCTCCCCCCTCCAAGGGGGGATCACAGTAAAATCCTTGTTGAATTTGGATTTGTGGGGAGATGCAACGAGGTGCCAGCAAGGACTTCCCCAATGGCTGAATAAGCACTCTGCTATTCCGCCATTACAAGGATGGGGAAGCACTTGTGAGAAAGGAAGATAGACCTGTTCAACAAATTCTCACTGAACTTCCCTGGAATGTGCTTTGCTAACAGAAAGCAGTAGAAAGTCATCACCCACAGCCATACCCATCATGCTTTCTCAAAAAGCGATGAGGTTAGGCTCCTGACATGGTGAGTGTATGTAAGCAGTCCTTGAGATTTAGCACAGGCCAGAGCTGGAAAGAATCAACTGGATTTCGGTCCAGAGGAATTACCTTACCATCTTGTCCTTGTATGCTTCGATAAGAACTCTGGAGGATGGACCTGAATGAAGTGGAAGACGACCTTGGACTGGAAGGATCTTTGTTGAAGAATTGGAGACCCCAAAATTGGTGAGATCAGTCCAGGGTACGTGGGGAGAGGGGGAGTACCAGATCAAATAAGGATGTATTGCAAAAAAAAAGGGTCTAAACTTTTAAACCCAAAAGGGGGGGGG
>NC_056738.1:318237788-318267788 GCF_019279795.1 Protopterus annectens
AATCAAAGGAGAGGTTGAAAAAGGTGGTTCAGGAAGTCCCAGGGTCCTTCTCAAGATCCACATGGAGATGGTTCCTTTAGGGGCAGAGTGAGGAACTCTAATGAAAGACGCCACTCACACTGCAGAGAAGGCCTGCAGTACTAAGGGTGTATAGATGTTCATTACTGACAAGACCCTACCAGCCCTTCTGAAATCAGGTTTAATTGTCCACCTCTGGGGGCAGTCTGCAGTCATTGATCCCTGTGCAGGAGAGCTTGTCTAGACTTTACAGAAGATACTTGGATGCAGAGAATTATTTTCAGAGGTTATATAATTCCCTTTTCCCTACCACCTCCACCTGTATGCAAAATTTCCGATGTTCCATCCAGTCAGAGGAAAGCAGCAGCACCAGAAATAGAAAAGTTGGTAGGAAAAAGATTCATCCAAGTGGTCCCACCAGACCATATAGAGTCCAGAACTTGCTCGTGTGTGTTTTTTTTTTTTTTCTGTGTGTGTGTGAAAACACAGGACTGGAGACAGATTTTGGATCTCAGCAGATCTTTTCAGCACCCCAAGTTCAGATGGTCACTGTTCAGTCCATTCTGCCCTTTTTCTTGCAAGGATGACTGAAGTCCTCAATAGTATGGATCCTGAGAGTCTGTCACATAAAATTGAGCAGACAATCCAGAAGGTAGTTTTGCTTCACGTGGGAGCCAGTCACTACCAGTTCAGAGCAGTGCACTTTGGCTTCACCACAGCCCCCAGGGTGTTAATGATATGCATGGCAGTGGTAGTAGCTTACGTATGACTGCAGGGATTCTTGAGTGTTTCTGTACTTGGATGACTGGCTCATAACCACTCTAATAAGCTATCTACTGATAAGAGCTCGAGACCAGGTACTCCAGACTTGCTGCCTTCTGATAATTACCATAAATTGCAACAAATCTCCATTAGAGCATCTCAGACATTGGAATTCCTAGGAACAGTTTTCGACACCGTATCTGTGATAGCCTCTCTTCCTGTCCCAAGAGTAGACTATCCGATTCCAAGTCAGAAAGAGGATTCAGAATTCTTCAGTTTCAGCTTGATTCTGTAAGCCTTGGATCAATGTCTGCGGTGATGGTTTGCGTTCCCCTTAGTAAGATTTCATATGAGAATTCTTCAATGGATATTAGCAATTCAATGGTCCATTCTTTATCAGCATATGTACACTCGGATAAGAATTACACAAGCGTGCAAGATGTGTCTTTGGTGATAGATCTGCTCAGATTAGGTTCTACAAGACTGTCTCTTCATTCTTCCTGAACCTAGGACTGTTTTGACCACAGACACTTCTCAATATCCTGGAAATGAGCATTGCAGGCTTTCTAGGACACACTGTTTTGGGACAGTTGCGATTCAGAGATACAGTATTTCCATGGTTTGGTACATCAGCAAACAAGGAGGAACTAGCTCTTCCCTCTTGTGATGAGAAGCACTGAATTCGGAAGTGGTGATCTCCTAGAACTGATTTCTGATGGCAATGCCTGTTCTGGGGAAATCCAGTATGTTAGTGAACATGTTGAGCAGGTGCTTTCTACTGCCTGATGAGTGGTCTCTCGCCAAAGTGGTAGAAGTGATTTTTTTCACCAGAGGGACCAGCCATGCTGTGATCTATTTGCATCTCCGCTAAATGACAAGTGCAGTATGTTCTTTGACCTAATCCCCCACCCCCACTGTGGGAATCACTGAGAGAGGCTGCTACACGATTGGCCCCCCCCTGTCTCCTCTATGCATATCTGCAGCCCCCTAAATGTGAAAAAATTATGCAGAAAGCTTCCTGGATGAAAAGTTATCCTCATTGCCCCCTTGCTTGCCTCAACAAATTTGGTCCTCCCCCTTTTAAAAAAAAAAAAAAAAAAAAAAAAAAAAAACATATGTAGTCTACCCTTCTTGGATTCTGTCTCAGATGACAGACATCATTCACCCAGATATCTCGCATCTCAAATCTAAAACTTATTGCATGGTTCATAGGTAGCTGCTAGGCTATTGGCCCTAGGGCCTATATAAGCCTAGTCAAAAAAGGTACCCTGGCTTTCGCCACCCAAGAAAATTATTTCTCCACTTCCATTGATCGCCAGACAGCATATGCACATTTCCCCTGTTCATTTTATACTTTGTTTTCTCACAAAGCTCCCACAAGGAAATTTGCAGAAGTAAATGGTAAAGATTTGTGTTTTTGGGTACAGCGGAAACATATTGGCCCTTTTTAGCACCAGTATATAGTGTCCTTAATTTTTAGCAACAATTTTCAGTGAAGGAGCCAGCTCCTCAACTGTTAGAATAGAATTAGCTGCCATGTCTAATTTTCACATGGGGGATGAAAACTCCTTGACATCATCAAAGCTTTGTAAGGCCCTTTTGAAAGAATCCCTTCTTTTGAGATCTCCTTATAAGGATCTAACTCCACCATGGGGCTTAAATTTAGTATTGCAGGCCTTAATTCATTCCCTTTTTGGCTAGTAGCAAAATGCAAACGTGTGTTTGTCGTAGCCATCACCTCTGCTAAAAGACTGTTGGAACTTCAAGTGCTGCCCTCTAAACTTCCTTACTTAATATTTCATAGGGATAGGGTAGCTTTACGAGCTAATCCTTCCTTTGATATCCAGTATTACTCTATTAATCTGTCAGTTTTCTTTCCAAATTTAGCAAACGAAGGTGAATAATATGTTGCACATACTGGATGTTCATAGGTAATTACACTTTTACTTGCATAGAAAGGAAAACTTTAGAAAAACAGATCTATTCGTCTCCTTTGTAGATTCCAAATTAGGCAAGCCAGTTACAAAAGTCACCTTAGTCAGATGGCTGACTGTGTATTCTTTCTGACAGATTGGGCCTTTCCTTACCAAAATAGAGCCCATTCAACCAGGTCCATGGAAACATCATCAGTATTTTTATCCAAGACTTCCATGGGTGATATATGTATGGCTGCTGATTGGGGCTGATCCTCATACCTTTTTACTCCTTACCGATTGGATCTGGTGCCGAGTGGAAGAGTTGCCTTTGGCTCAGCTGTGCTCAGGAATATCCTTGGAGTCTTCCTGGGATTTCACCTAGCTGGTGACTCTGTCCCGGTTTTGGAGGAATGAATGAATATTAACATCATATAAAGAAGTTGTCCCTACCTTAGAATGACTTCTGAAAGAGTGAGCCCTTATAAGGGAACCAGCATTCCTTATGTTGAGCTCCAGGTATGGATTTCTGTTACCAAAGTGCTGATATTTCTTTGGATACTGTACGTCTGCAAACAAGATCTGAGGTATGTTAGGGGATGGAGCATTATGGGTAAGGGAGGAGCTCGAGAGTTTTCTAGTGGCAACAAGCTGTGAATAATGGCAGAGTTGGATCAGAGGGTCGCATCTGAACACAATTGTTGAGGAAAAATGAAAATTAACAACACGGATGGAACGTTATGTTAAGTATGTAATTTTTTATTGACCATGGAACAGGTAAGGCCAACCTTTAACCAAATAGGATTGATTAATTTGAGCACAAAAAAGGAAACTGGCTAGGGTTAAAATGGTCCATGAGGGCAGCTAGTAGTTGCTTATGAACTTGTGTAGCATGTGCATGGAATTCCTGTTATGTATTATTCAGTTATCTGAAATCTTGAACTGTAGGTTGCTGACTTTTGTCGATAGCAGAAGCTTAACATTAAGAAAGTCTACTGTTTTGGCAAAACTGATATGCATCGTGTTCATTTTAGTTGGTCTGTTTCACCTGATTACAAGTCATTATTATCTAAACAATCCTAGCTTGGTTTATGATTTAGTGTGGAGTTGACTGGTAAGGGAAGTTACCATTGTTTTTCTCTGATTTGTAGGAATGAAGGGATAGCTTTTTGACAAGATGATTTACTTTGATTTTATGCTTGTTTTTACCTTTGTCACTGTTGGTTGTTATAAAGGGATATAGACAGTTAAGCTCTAGTCATCAGCTATAAATTCGCAGACTGCAGAGGGCAATCCAGAGCTTATCTAAACCGTCTTGTCTTGGTTTGCGATTTATTCTTCTTTGCTGTTAAAACTAAGTGCGACTGCAAGCAGTAGTGAGCAGAAGCTACTGTACACGAGCATGATGTAAAGGAATTATAGCTTTTGTCTGACTTTCAGAACTTGTACAGTCAGAACAGTATTCAGTTGGATATGGCTTGTGTGATTTTTTTCTCTTAGAATTTGATTTAAGTTCTCTCTCAACTTTGTGGTTACTGGTTTTGATTATTTTTTCTTTTATACATTTTTATTGGTTTGAAGCTGAATATGGATTCCTTAAATGAGTATGCCATTAATTTACTAAAGCACAGCTATCTTGTACAGTATGTTAAATGCTATGTACAGTGGATATGGAAGTGTACACACACCCCTGTTAAAATGCCAGGATTTTGTGATTTTAAAACAAATGAGACTGCAATAAAACATTCATAACTTTCCATACCTTTAACGTGACCTATAACCTGCGCATTTCAGTTGAAAAACAAATCTTTTAGGGGAAAAAATATAAAAAATAAACCTACAATAAGCTGGTTGCATAAGTGTGCACATCCTTAAGCTAGTACTTTTGTTGAAGCACCTTTTGATTTAATTACAACATTCAGCTGTCTTGGGTACACACCTTCCATCAATTAGAGAGAGACTGATTAGCCACAAATAAAGTTTAGCTGTCCTAGTAGGATTTTCCTGACATTTACTCTGTTGTCTGCTACAGCAAAAGCTATGGTTCGTAGAGAGCTGATCAAGCATCAAAGAAATCTCAGTGTTGAAAGGTATCAGTCAGGAAAAGGGTGCAAAAAATTTCCACAACATTGTATGTACCATGGAACACAATGAAGACAGTCAACAAATAGCGGAAACAATATGGGACGACAGTGATGTTACAGAAAAATGGACATCCCTCCAAAATTGATGAAAAGACAATCTGAAAACGTGTTGGGGAGGCTGCCAAGAGACCTACAGCAACACTGAAGGAGCTTCAGGAATTCTGGCAAGTACTGGTTGTATACTACACATAAGTCTCCCATATTCTCCATATGTCTGGACTATGGGGTAGAGTTGCAAGACTGAAACCTTTTCTTACACACAAAAACATCCAGTCCCGGCAGAAATTTGCAGAACAATACATCAAGTCTTCCAAAAACATGTGGGTCTGTATTACGTGATCGTACGTTCAGTTAATCGAGTAAACGTTGAAGACTCAAAACCGGAACAGCAGTTTCAACTCTGAAACAAGTTGTTTCTGTGGAGTGATTTCGGTGTTGGTATATTTAGGGGTGTGTGGGGGGCACATTAATTTGTTTTTTATTTTTTTAGGTAGGACAATGACGTTGTTTCCCTGTGTGGAAACCACTGTTTGGTGTTTTGGTTCTTCGTTTAGTGATCATTGTAATGTGTTCTGCTCTGAAGAGACCAAGGTTGAACTTTTTGGCCACAATTCGAAAAGGGTACATTTGGTGCAAAAAAAAAGCACTTTGCATCAGCAAAAAAACATCCCCACTGTGAAGCTTGGTGTTAGAAGTATCATGCTTTGGGGTTGCTTTTCTTCAGCTGGAAGTGGGGCTTTAGTCAAGGTGGAGGGAATTATGATCCATTCCAAACATTAGTCACTTTTGGCCCAAAGCCTTCAGGCATCTGCTAGAAGGCTGAAGATGAAGAGGAATTTCACTTTAACATGATAGTGACCCCAAGCATACATCCAAATCAACAAAAGAATGGCTTCACCAGAAGAAAATTAACGTTCTGAAATTGCCCAGCCAGAGCCCAGACCTGAATCCATTAGAAAATCTGTGGGGTGACCTGAAGAGGGTTGTGCTGAAGAGATGCTCTTGCAATCTGACAGATTTGGATGCTTTTGCAAGGAAGAGCGGGCAAATATTGCCAAGTCAAGTTGTGCCATGCTGATAGACTCCTACCCAAGAAGATTGAATGCTTTAATTAAATCGAAAGGTGCTTCAACAAAGTATTAAAGGGTGTGCACACTTGCTCAACCAACTTGTAGTATGTTTATTTATTTTTTTATATTTTTTCACCTAACAGACTTGTTTGTCTGTCAATTGAATTGTACAGGTTATAGGTCACATTAAAGGTAGGGAAAGTTTTGAAATGATTTATTGTGGTCTCATTTTTTTTATATCACAAAAACCTGGCATTGTAATGGGAGTGTACACATTTTATATCCACTGTATATTTAAAGGCAACGTCTAACACTGATCTGTGTTTCTAATGTAAAAATTTGGTTGATTTACTTACCATTATTACAAGTAAATGTAGATTTACTGATTGCACTTGTGCAATTGGCACGGCTTGGAGAACTCTTACATCCTATAAATGACTGGACTGGTGAGATAAATAATGTTAGGCAAAGAGCAAATAGAGCACATTTAGGAAATGACCTATGAACCTATTGTCTGAAGATCATTCATCCCCTATGAAACAAGACAATGCCCTTCAGAACGTTGGAATTCTGGATGCAAGTATTCAGCTGTCTGAGGATTCAGTGTGTTTAGAAGGAAGAAAGAAGTTCACAACAAATAAGGTAGAAAAACTGATAAATGTCTGAAGTGCTTTGTCATGTAACACATGCATTACAGGGAATGTTAACATTTTCTATCAGAAAACCTTTAGTCTTAAGAAAAAGGCATATTTTTTTCAAAAGAGAAGTTAGAAAAAAGACTAGAAGCAGGTGAAAAGGAAGAAATCAGAATTTAATGTGGAAGGATTGAAGAACATTATTGTAAGAAAAGACTTATGTTGACTACATGGGCTTAAGCTGTGGATGTACAAAGCCAGATGGATGAGAATTGCATTCTTCCAAACTTAATACACATTGAAAATGGTAGGATTAGTAAGACTAATGGTGATGAAGATCATTCCTTTGTGACAATTGATAGAGCAGATATTACCGTATTAGAACCTGGTTTTTTTAGATCTGGTCAGAAATGTTGCTGTTGTAATTGGAGATTCTATTAGAAGAACTGTTAATTACATTTGCAAAGAAGATGATGAACCTTTGAATAGTGTTTTGCTTGCTGGGAGCAAAAATAGAAGATGAGACAGTTTGGAATGCCTTAATCTAAGAAAGTACGGATCTGTTTTTATTCAAGTTAGTACAAATCTCATCCACAAGGGCTCTGCCCGTTAGTAGGGGACTGGCAGCTCTCTTAGATAGTGTAGCTTGTACAGCTTGTACTGGTGTTTGGATGTATTGTAGTCACACATAGAAAGGATAGTCAGGTCACCATGAGTGTTTATTTTTGGGTAAATACTTGCATGGAAAAAATGGCCTGATCTGATGGTTTCGTTTTCATTCTTCCTCACTTATGGGTCCGGGTCCAATCCTTGGCTCCAACTTGGCTACATAGTACAGATTTCAGATCAAACTCTCACTCTCCTCCCTCTACTTATAATGTCTTAGTCCATTCCCATTACCTCAGATGTTTGTTGCCATCGTGGTTGGATGTAGTATCTGCTCTCGTATTTGTGCGCAAGTTTTTTTTTTTTTATTGGCTTCTAAAATTTCTCTAGTCCTTTCTTAATCCTTAGAAATTTATTCTTACAATTTCCCACTTTGTTTGCTGGTGTTGATGAATTTTTGACCCTTATGTTAACCTCTTCTTTCTTTTTTTATGTTTTTTAGTAGTGTTGTATTTTTTTACCTGGTTTAAAAGGTATCTTCTCCAAGTACCACAGTTGGTATTTTTGTCCTTTTCTTTCATTCCCTTTCTAGGGATATTTCTACTAATCACCATTTCTGGTAACTATCCATCTGATGTTAATCTTTTCCATTCATCACTGATGGGTTTGGTTCCGAGCCCTCGGAACTGAGTCTGCGTTTTTTTTAATCAAGCTCGCGCCAGCCAAAGAAACTCGAGCTAAGTTTCCACCCAGAATGCTCTTCTCCCCGTTACTTCCAATCTCGTTTGCCTTGTAGCGGTAAAGCCGCATTTCAGCTGAGCTGTCAGCTAAGTGGAACTTAATTTGATATTTGTGTGGAAAATTTTTGATATCTTCATATTTTGAGAGAATAGTATTTGTTGTGTTTTCTTCTGTCTAACCTTGTTTGTTTTATTTCTACTGTACTCATTCTTATCGTTGGTAAGCTTTCAAGTACCGTTGTTGGTACGGCTTTTCCTCCCTTACCCTTGTGGTATTCCTTCAATACCATAGCTGGTGTTGTCTGTACTGTTTAACCTGTTAGCTTTGGTTTTTAGTAAGGTATTTTCTTTTTTTTTTTTCTACATATTTCTGTATTGCTATGATTGTGACTTCTTTGAACGGTGTTTGACTTTTGTTCTCATTGGATTGTACTGTTGGCCTGTGGTATCTCTATCAAGATGTCTGATAAGAAGGGCACTGCAGGTTTTAAGCATTGTGTTTCATATAATGGCAAGTTAGTAGTGATTCTCACGATGACTGTGTATACTGTTTGGAAGTGCCTCACATTTCGGTGCACCCTCCATGTGACCTTTGTCAGATGTTCTTCGTGTTTCACTGTTGCAGTCATCACATTTGGGTTATCTGCCTGCAGGTAGCCCTCAGCCGGCCTGAATACCAGAGTCTTGGATTCCTGCATCGGATGCTGTCTTTTCTTCCATGACGTCAGGTCGTCAGGGGTATGTATAAAACATGCAGCCGGCTCCATTACATCAGTCTTTCTTGCTGTGCTGTGCTCGAAGCAGTTCGTAAGTGCCGGTCGGCAGACTCCTGAAATTTTTCGTTTTCGAGTTTCAGAACCGAAGTCTTCAAAAAAGATAAGTACCCCTTTGGGCATCTTTTTTTCTTGCTCCATCCGATGCCAGTAAATGTTAACAATTGTCTTACCTGTGGAAAGCAAATACCTCCATAATTTTCATTTGTACTGCATTCCTTGCTTAGGCCTAGACCACGACGTCCCTCGCTGTCGGTTTTTTGTTCCTTGTTCAACTCCTCTACTATTCATCGTCTGGCTATCTTTGCACTAAATTATTTTTGTACTCGTCCGTCGGTATTTAGTAAGGTACTTTTGCAGCCCCTGATGCCTGTTACCTCAGATTCGCAGGCCTCTGCTGAGACCCATTAAGCTTCTGGTATATGCCGCAAGATGCTTCTTCGACTATGGAACCTGCGGATGTCTCTACCTTGGATGGGTCCGGAGCCGCTGTGCAGCCACCGGTTTCTCAGGGTGTATTCAGGCCTACAGACTTGCTTTTTAAACCGATGCTGTCTTCTTCATCCAGGCCTAACACTCAGTCCACGCCTAGAAAACAGACGTCCAAACCGCATGCTCAGGCCCATACGACTAAAAGAACAAATGCTTAGAATGGCCAAAGACCCTTATTACCTTAATTAGGGGAAGCCAGCCTTCCCCCTGTAAGAGACATAGAACTGATTTTCCTTCTGATCAGGAATCTGATATTTCTGTTCCTTCTGATGACCAGGATTTGCCCTTATCTACCTGTGATGATTCTAATGCAGAGGATTCCATTCCTTGTGCTTCCCCTCCAGAAGATTTTTATTTTTTATTTTATTTTACGTTTGTTTACCGGGATTTTCCGACTGGACATAGGTCCATTTTCAGCGGAGGCCCAGGGAGAAAAGCTCCAAGTATATTTTACGATACATTTCATGCAAGAAAGTACAGTACAGGGTCTTGGGCCTCCTGTGGAGGAAAGCTCCAAGTATTTACTAAATAGTTCAAGCAAAGAATACAATACAGTGGCTTTGATACACATTTACATCTATTTAACAATCATTCAGAATATCAGTGTGGGTCTAAAGTCATAATACAAGGATTTGGAAAAGTAGTGATTTTACAATCGGACAGTAAAGTTGGCCATGTAAATAAGATACAGTTCGCATTGGATTGTTGGTATACTAGAGAGGCTGTCGATGTTAATAATATAGTGAAGTTTATAGAGATTAGAAGGCTTGTTCCTTTAGAGGGTGGTAGATGCTAGTTTTGTTGGAGAAGTTAGAGTATTAGTGTGGTTTACCTAGTGGAGTAGCATGAACAGAGCCAGTTGTTAGTATAGTTTTTAAGGTTGCGTTTGAGTATTTTAGTTGAGGTAGTAGAAGCTATATGACCTGGAAGAACATTCCAAGTTTGGGCAACTGATCAGGCAAACAGCGATCTTCCAGCTTCATTTTTATGTCTAATGACTTATTAGGTTTTGGAGGTAGTGTATGGCTGAATAAGGTGTTGGAGTGATGGGATTAAATCTGGCTGGTAGTAGAGTTTCTGCACTGTTGAGATTTGATTAGTGGAGCATGTGGCAGTTCTAGCCACTTAAGTTGCTTTAGTGATGAACAGTGATGATGGGACCTATGTGCTGAATCTGTGGCAAACTTGGTTATCTTGTTATAACATGATTCCATTGTATTTAGTTCTTTTTGGTTCAGGTTGGTTAATATGCCTGCTTACCCTTGGAGCTTTTCTCCCCTGGCCTCTGCTGAAAATGGACATGCATCCAGTCTGACTGTCCCGGTCAACAGATGTAAAATAAAATAAATAAGTAAATATGGAGGAGGCATAGACCTGAATAGACAGGAGGTGGGTTCTAACGATAGTTGCTTTGGTTTGTTTAGTCATGAATTGTTTCTATAGAGAAGTCCAAGTCTTTTGTTGACTTTGATAGCTTGGGCCATAATGGATGTTGAATTTTAGATGATTGTAGATTTCTTCACCTAATAGTTTTGTGTGTGTTGTAGGTTTTATTTGGATATCACCTTTGGCTATTAAGTTACTCATCATTTAAAGGTTGGGATCTTCCAGGTTGAAACAGGATCAGTTTTGTTTTGTTGGGATTGAGTATACGTTTGTTTGTAAACCAGGTTTTGGCTTGTGAGAAGTTAGTTTGGGTTAGGGAGTGTAGTTCGCTTATTGTATGGGCGGCACATATATAATGGTGGTATAGTCAGCTTACTGCACAGCTGAGGCTGTGGGTAGGGTTGAGGAGATGATGTTAGTGAAGAGGGAGAACAAAAGTGGGCCTAAGATGGATCCCTGGGGAACTCATTTAGAGATGGGCAGTAAGGGGGTAGTTTATCTTGCTATACAACTGCTTGTTGCCTATCTGTTAAGTAGTTGGTGAACCATAATATAGTAGATGGACATATGTTTAGGTTAGACATGGTTTGAAGAAGCATGTTGTGATTCACCATGCCAAAAGCCTTAGATAAGTCTAAGAAAATGGAGGATACAAATAGTCCTTTGTTCCTGTGTTGGTTGATTATGTTGGGGTAAGAGAGAAGTGCGGTGGTGGTGTTGTGTACTGGAGAGGAGATTATATTGTAGAATGAACTGTATTAGCTGAGTATGCACAACCCTTTCCAGTATTTTGGATAAGGGGGAGAGGATTGCAATTGGGGGCGGTAGTTGATCAGTTCTAGAGAGGTACCTCCTTTGTGAAGTGGAATGATGTGTGCAATTTTCCATAAGGTGGGAACTTTGTGTTCAGATAATCTGTTGAGGATGGAGATAGGGTAGGATATAACTTCTGCTGCTATTTGAAGGAAATCAGCAGGCAGCTTGTCTGCAGCTAAGGTGGTTGATTTTAGTTTCTTAAATTTTAAAATTGTCTTGGTAGGGACTGGCTGCAGGGCGAAGGCGGTGGGGGTGTTTTGGTTATTCCGCTGTGTCAGGGTGGTTAGCTGTGTTGGTGAGTGTGTTGGTTTGGGCATTGGCGAGGTTAAGTACTGTGTTTCAGTGAAGAAATTGTTGAATTGGGTGGGGATATTGGTTTTATTTGGTAGAACAGTGTAGGGGTGGAGGCTTTTCCTGGGTAAAGTATTCCTGATATGGTAGTCCAGAATTTTTGGGGGTTGTGGGCAAATTTTTCTTGAAGTTTCTTATAGTAGTTGGTCTTGTCTGCTTTAATTTGTCTTTGTTTCTGAGTTCTAAATAGTTTTGCCTTAGGGTTGGGGTTTTGTTTTTTTGATGATTTGTCCAGCTTTTATCCCTGTCTTTCATGGTAGTTCTAGTATCCTTTGTGAGCCATGGGGCATAGTTTTCGATCCTGATGGTTCTGGGGGGTGCGTGGAAATTCAAGAGATCTAGGAAAGTGGAATTAAAGTATTGTACAGCCTCATCTAGTAGTAGGTGTTTAAGGGGTGTCCAATTGCAAGATTTTAGCGATTTGTTAAAACCAGCTGCTATGAAGTTTCTTTTGTTACGTATTACCTTGAGGCTGGGTTGTTTAGATTTGTTGGTTGGATCTGTTCCTGATTAGATAGGTTGGTTGGTGGTCACTTAGACTGTCTGGGAGAGACTCTGTTGTACAAGAGTGGGGTGGGATGACAGAATCCTGTCTAGGATGGACTGTCATTTTTTTTTGTCTGTTCTGGTGGGAGTCCGTATTTGGGTGAGCCCATGGAGGTTGATGTGGTTAGAGCAATTAAGCCAGTCTGTTAGTCTCCTAGTAGTATAGTTTCATTCCTTGTATAGTTTCATGAGGAATGGAGTTAGAGATGCAGTTTAGTAAGTTAATTCAACAGAAAATGTTATTGCCTGGAGGGAGGTAGGCTGCTGCTATGATTTTGTTTCTGGAAGTTTAGTTTGAATTTGGCTAGGATAATTTCTATGTCTTTTAAATCCAGGTTATCACAGTCAAACTGCTCTATGGTTAGATGGTCTTGGAATAATAATGCTGCTACTCCACCTTTTTTATTTAATCTATCTTTCCTAATAATATTGTATCCAGTGGCTATGATTTCATTGTTATAATTATGTGGTTTAAGCCAGTTTTCAGTCACTATGACTAGCTCAGGTTTATACAAGGCTAATAGGGCATGAAGGTCATGCACTTTAAGTATGCTATGTATATTTATGTTTAGGAAGAGGAGAGATGAAGTGGGTTGGTTATTTAGAGGGATTGCTATATTAGGTTTAGTTGTAGTAGTTGGTGTAGGTCCTGGATTACGATGCATGTCACCACAACAAGTAAGTGTTAGTAGTAGGTTACGATATAGTTTGGTTAACTTGTGCAGTATTTTGTATTGTTTTTGATAGGAGAGAGGGTTGGTTTTTCGTTTTGGGTGGCAGTGGATGTGTGTGGTTGATAGGAGGTAAGGTCACTGGGAATAATTTATGGAGCTTTTTAGCTGATTGTGATTAGTTATGGGCTCAGTTTGCCATGGTGGAGGGTTACTGAAATGGCGTTGGGTGTGGCAGGAGTAAGCTAAGTGTAGTGGTTGGATAAATTAATGTATGTAGTAAGAGTTGTATGTGCTCTGAGCATCCTATTAAGTTGTAAGTGATCTTAAAGTGGAGGTCTATTTTGTTTCTGTGTGTTAGGTGGGGGTATGTGTGATTAGGGTGAGGTGGGAGAATGGGTTTGTGATTGATAGTTGAGAAGTGATAGGATAATTTGGGTGCATGAAAAATGTTAGTGGGTATGGTGTTTAGCTATAAGTTACATGAGCTCAGGGGTGGGCAGGAATGGGGGTAGGTTATGGAAGCGAACAGAGCTCAAGCTGGTATGCACCATCCCAGGAGCGGCCCTGTTCAAAAAAAAAAAATAATCAGAGTGGGCTAGCTAAGTGAGGAAAAACTGCTGGAATTGCTCTAGGGTTGCGCTTTTGATTTAATTTATTTTAGCACAAACTTTTAAAGGTAATGTAGACAGACTGGAAGCAGGGTGAAGGATGTGAGCGTATGTTCAAGGCTGTGAGGATGAATCTACAGCCCTTACACTGGAAGCATAGATGGGTATGGATGTAGCAGCACTTAGCAGAAAGTAAGGCAAGGGAGGTGAGAGTGGAGGTGGAGGGGGGGAGTAGTGGAGTGTCAGGATGTAGAGAGAGCAGGCCTAAATTGGTTGCAGTACTCACTGTGGAGGTAAAAGGTATGTGTCGAGATGGGGTTGCAACTGGGAGCAGGACAGGGGAAGATAGGGAAGCTAGTAGTAGCCTGTAGCTAGTAAAGTAAGTTACAGGGCAGGTGGTTAGGGGTATAGTAGGATGCTATAGGGTTGTAGTACTGGATATGTGGGATGATGGTTGGTCAGAGATGTTTTGAGCTGACCAGGTACCAAACAGTAGACTAGCACTTTAACAAGGTTAGGAGACTGGGTAGCTGATAGAAGTTAAACATACTTATCTTAGTATATTGTCACAGTTGTTTGAGAGGTTTCCACCGTTGTTTCAGCATGCAGGGGGTGTTGGAGGTCTTCTATATGGTTTAGGGTATGCAGTTATCTTAAATTTGGTGCCAGGGACCTGTAAGATAAGGATGGAGAAAAATGGGAATGATTAAGAGTTGTGGAGGGAGAGGGTTAAATATAGTAGAGTGAGAGCAGTGGAGAAATAGGTAGGTTGAGAGAGGGTGGTGAGATATAAGACTAAGAATGGAGAAGGATTCCCTAGAGAGATGGTATCAACAGCTAGAATAGTTTTATTTCACAGATCAAAATCACAGTTTTTAATTCAACAGAGTGCAATAAATAGTCTGTGGATTGAAGCAGAGGTATAAACAGTGCGACCTTAAAACACAGTTAAATCCTTAATTGCAGGCAGGAGAATGATGAGCAGTTTGAACAGTATACTATTACAGTTCACTCATAAGTGTTCAATCTAGCATTGATGTTCTAAAGCAGGGTTTCAATTAGTGATATGTTTTTCATATTTAAGCAGTTAACAGCTATTTCAGCCCTATTTCATATATTCTCATTTAAATAGACAGATATTTCAATTCTTTTCATATATTCACATTAAGACAACATAATTGTTAGGTCACATATTAGTGAAGTCTAGGTTTAGCAAGATGTGTAACAGTGCATCAGATAAGGCACGAGGTAGTTCTACTGGCAAAATTGGCAGAACTATGGGGTTTAAGGTGGCTAAAAGGTTAGTCCTGTTACCATAGCACACACTACTTGACCGCTAATGCAAATCATATACGCTGGAGGTTGGGGTGATTACAAATCCAGGCTTGCTTTCAAGCAGTCTGCGATGTAGCTGTGCTGAAATAGCTTAACAAGGATAGTTAATCCAGTGTGTCCTCAGAAGCACCATTCTAATAGCATAGGGAATGCACGTGGTAATCTGTTACTCCTAGGCGTTCGTACTAACCTTAAACTATACTGTATAGTAACAGGCGTTCAGTATATATTAAGATAGTTAAACGCCGTTCTTAAATTATGAGGGGGGCATGTGGACTATTACTTGTACCAGTATGGAGTACAGCTAATAAAAGGCTTTAAACTATACTAAGCAAAAGGTGTTCCGTGCACATTAAGCTAGTTAAACGACATTCTAAATTCTAAGGAAGGCGCGAGGACTATTGTTAGTACAAGTATGCAGTACAGCTAACAAAAATGCGTTCAGAACACTCCAGTCTGTTGAAGGATGCCTTTAAAGTATAAGGGAGGCACGTGGTCATCTGCTACAGCCAAACACTGTTACATCGCTAAATATGTTTTGCAAAGTAGTAGCTAATTCATGGGGCATGTAAGGAAATCATGCGTACTCCTCTCTGCAGCACAAGCACTCAGTTGCAGTAGGGAGAAACTTTTGTGACAAAAGCAAAAAATGAGAAGTAAGCAGGACAGAGTCAACTGAAATATTAGGGGCAGCTTTTGGTGAAACCTTGCACACTCTTGGGAGCATTTCTGCTGGGAAAGCCAAGATTACTCCTAACTCCAAAAAGAGGCTTAGGGAATTCTTACTCCTTCCTCAACACAAGTCTCTAGCTATCCCTTCTGTTCTGGACATTATAGATGATGCTTTCTTGGAATCTAGCCTTTCCCCGGACACTTTACCTCCAGCTCCCAGAAAACCTGACTGGTATTACAGAGTACCTGACTCTCAAGTTCCTGTTCAAGAATCCTACTGCGGATCCAGAGACCATTTCCCCAGGACCAAAAGTCATTAAGGCTACTGCTGCCAAAAATCCTACCCCTTCTTATAGAGATTCTAGAGTCCTGGACAGATTGGGTAAGAAGGTATACACTAATGCTACTTTGGCCATTAGGGCTTTAAATTGCCAGTTTCATATGGTAAAGTACCAGCAGCATATTATGGGACTACTTAAACAGAAAATGATGTTGATTCCTGACTGTGCTGAACACAAAAAAATACAGGTTTTAATGCATTCTGCAGAACAAGTTGGTAAACATACTTTGCAATGTGGTTTTGACTCTTTAGAAGCATCTTGCAGGGCTGCTGTCACTGGGTCTGTACTTAGAAGGCATGCTTGGCTTAAGGAGCAAAACTTGCCAGATCATGTTAAAGCTAAATTACTGGATGCTCCCTTAAACCAAGCCACCTGTTTGGCAGCAAAGCAGAAGTCCTCAAAAGGATGGAGGAAAAAGCTAAATCTGTGCAAACTGTTAAAGATTTTCTACAAGTACAGCCTCCTAGATTTAGTAGGCATTGGCCTTCAAAGAATTGTCCTTTCCAGTCTCTTCCAGGCCTTCAGTCTAAACCCAGGAACAGCAGACCACCCAGGTTAGTCTCGGGCTGCGCACAGACCTAAGCAGTGGGGGGCTCCCACTTCCAAAGCAGGGAGTAGTAAGCCACCCCCCTATGGAAAAATGGCACAATGACTTACACTTAGCCCTTCCAAGCCCTGCTCAACTGCCTGATCCCTTAGGAGGAAAACTCGCCCTGCACGCAGAAAACTGGTAACTCATTACCCAGGACAAATGGGTTTTAAATATGGTCTCCCAAGGATACCGATTCCACTTCCACACCCTACCAGCCCCAAACGGTTGGCCAGACCTACCCCTAAATCAGTGGATGGAGGCCCAACAACAGGTTCTCTCTTCTAAGTATCAGGGCTATTCAACCTGTCCCAGTAGAACAAAGGGGACAAGGGTTTTATTCAAGACTTTTTCTGGTACCCAGAAAAGACAGCTCTTGGCGTCCTATCCTGGACCTCTCTATTCTAAACACCTTCCTGGTAATCCCAAAATTCAAAATGCTAACACTTCAACAGCTACTTCCTATGCTAGGCAAAAATGTCTGGTTGGCAACCTTAGACTTAAAGGAAGCTTACAGGAAATACCTATGCTTCAGGGCAGGCTCCATGCAGTATTAGTTTTCTGCACTTGCCTTTGGCTTATCTACTGCGTCCAGGGTATTCACAAAGTGCCTAGCTCCAGCTATTGCATTTTGCAGGCAGAGAAATATTCAAATATACCCGTACTTGGATGATTGTCTGATTCAGGCAGAAATCCAGGACTTGCTATTAAAACATCTGGCATTCGTAAAGAAACTTCTAACCTCACTGGGGTACACTATAAACTAACAGAAATCTCGTATAGTACCCTGCCAACAGAATGTATTCCTGGGAGCAAGCTTGAACACATTTTCCCAGATGGCTTTCCTCACTCCAGAGAAACAAGTTAATTTGACAACCTACTTCCAACTTTTGTCCACAAAGCCCGAGCTATCTGCAAGTAAAATTCTGCAAGCCCTGGGTTCGTGGCCTCTTGCATTCTACTAATCCCATATGCAAGACTGCATATGAGGAAACTACAATGGTATCTAAAAAATTTATGGAGTCAACTTTCTCAGGACCTGTAATCAATGATTCCTGTCATTCCTTGTATAAAGAAAGAGTTCCTTTGGTGTGCAGAGGCCTGCTACCACAACAAGCGTCTCCCTTTCACTCTACCCCCTGATGCCCGAACCCTAACAGACTCATCAGACTATGAATGGCAGGGCAGTGCATTCAGGGCAATTGGAAACCTGAGACAGATGCTCCTGCATGTCAACCAAAAAAGCGTTAGCTGTACAGAATTCCCTGACAGCCTTCAAAGACCGCATCCTTCCAGGACAATTATTGGTAAAGACAGACAACACCACACTTATGTGGTACATAAACAAGCAGGGAGGAACCCACTCGTACCCTCTCTGCAGACAAGCCATGGCTCTGTGGAACACAGCCGTAAGCTACCAAGTGCACCTATAAGCTCAATTCCTTCCAGGCAAGTTAAATTCACTGGCAGATGACCTAAGCAGAAATCTCATGGACCCACACAAATGGAAACTGGAACCAAAAATATTCAACATCTTGAACAAGTGGGGGACACCAGAGGTAGACCTGTTTCCCTCCCTTCAGAACTACCAGTTGGACAAATTCTGCACAAGGATTTCCCACAGTCAAGCTTGGAAAGTGGATGCGCTGTCCTTTACCTGGGAAAACCTCTGTTTATACCTTCCCCCCTGCCTCTCCTCTCGAAGGTTCTGCTAAAGATCAAACAGGACAAGCCAAGGACAATACTGATTTAACCAGACTGGCCACGCTAGCACTGGTACCCCCCCCTTGGGCAGTATGACACTGCTGGAACAGTGGCACCTGCCTCAGACCCCTTCCCTGCTGTCCCAGCAGGCGGGCCAGATTCTGCACCCTCAGCTTCAAACCCTGAACCTTGCAGCCTGGCTAATTCCTGTAGCTCTCCCAATAGCATCCCTCAGTAAGCAGGTGCTGGATGTCATTTTGGAGGCAAGGAGGACTAGTACTAGAAAATCCTATGCTGAATAGTGGAAAAGATACTGTTCCTGGATCCAGACTCAGGATGGGCACAGCAGTGCCAAGCTTACCTCATATAATTAAGTATTTAACAAATGCTCCACAAGGAGCTATTCTTCTCATCAATTAAAATTCATGCCTCTGCCATTTCAGCACATTATAGTACTAAGCCACCCCTCTTCTCTCATCCCCTGCTAAAGCAATTCCTTAGAGGGGCCAAAAACTTAAGACCCTCCCAAGAGAGCCCCTACTCCAGCCTGGGACCTTAACTTTGTATTGGAAAAGCTCACTCTCCCTCCATTTGAGCCAGCTGCAACTGCAGAGTTGAAATTCCTTTCTTGGAAAACAGTCTTCCTTCTAGCCATGACTTCAGCAAGAAGATTGTCGGAATTACACGCCCTCATGGCAGTGGAGCCCTTCATTATCTTCTATGCAGACAGGGTTTCCCACGGGACCAGTCCTTCCTTTATGCCCAAGGTGGTGTCTAGTGTGGCCCTAAATCAGTCCATTCATTTGCCTACTTTTTTCCCTAATCCACAAAACAAAGGAGAATGAGTACTGCACTCTCTGGACGTGCACAGACAACTTGCATTTTATTTGGACAGGACTAAGCCTCTCAGAAAATCTGAACAGCTGCTAGTTGGCTTTGCTACAGGGGTGGAGGGGAAGGTTACTTCAAAGCAAACTATTTCTGAATGGATAGTCCATTGCATTCATTTCTGCTACAAGCACCATGGAAAACCTACCCCACAGGGGATAAGATCACATTCCACCACGGCTGTATCTATCTCTGCAGCCTTTCTCAGAGGAGTCCCTACCAGGGACATCCTAGAAGCTGCTACCTGGAGCTCTGTACATACCTTCACCAAGCATTACCACATGCCTAATTTTTGTAAATCCAGAGCTGGTTTTACCACTGTAGTCTTGCAGGGCTTAATAGCTGGCCCTAATGCTCTCCAACTTCCTCCTCCCTTCCTTAACTTTGGGAATCAACCCCAAATGTGATGACTGAAGCAGTGAAACATGAAGAACACAGTACAGTTGTGTACACTTAACATAAATGTAGATGTTCGAGTGTATTCACTGTTGCATTCCTGGTTACCCTCCCTCCAGCCCCCTGACTTCTGTTGGATCTACCTTTCCTTCTTGTTTAGTGTATTTAAGTTTACTGTTGCATTTGCTTTTTGACGGAGATGTACCATAACATATAATTGCTTCCTATTGTGGGGGCAGCTGACATGCGAGGCAAGAAAAACTGATGTAATGGCGTCTGCTGTATGTTTTTATACCCCTGATGTCATGGAAGAAGAGACAGCATCCGACGCAGGAATCCAAGACTCTGGTATTTAGGCCGGCTGAGAGCTACCTGCAGGCAGATAACCCAAATGTGAGACTACATCAGTGAATACACATTCACATTTATGGTAAGTGTACACAACTGTACTTTTCAGTTAATGTGCTCTTAATGCACACAAATATAAACGGATTCTTAAAAGGTTACTCAAGTCTCCCTTTTCAGAGGCCATTTCTGTGATGGAGGTCTGAACCCCTCCTACTAAGACAAAGAGGTCCTACTCTGTTCCCTTCTCACCCTCTGATCAGGGCAAGCCTGTGAAATCAAAGGTCCCAAAGTTATTTTCAGAGCATAAATCTGCCACTACGGCTCCATTTTTCTCGGCTCCAAGCATCTCGAAGCCTTCGATACCAGTGCCAGTTTCTGCACCGGTCCTACCTCTGGCAGCAATTTGTAGACCTTACTACTCCTATTTCAACTTTGGCACCTGTGGCCACTGGCTCAGGGCGCACCTTCGACTATTTCGTCTGTTACCATTTCAAAACAGTTTTGGCTCAGAGTGCCACTTTGGCACCGAGCGTTGTACCGGCTTCACTAGATTTGATCCCTTTACTTCTGGTCTCAAAACTTGAGACTTCGATGCCGTCAGACCTTGCACCACGGACACGATACTCCTCTTCTGTAGAGCTGTTTCTAGGCCAGGCATATAGCCCCTTCATTAAACGTCCTGACTCCCTGTCTGGGAGTATGCACTAGATCCACCAGGAGCCTGTTGGAACACTACGTGGTGGGTCTTGTGGTCTAGCTGTTAGGGGGATAACCACACTTTAAGACCCATCCACCTGCAGGATTTGGGTTGACTTACCACAGACTCCATCTTACACTCCTTCGACCATCTCTGTTCCGAAGCCTTCTGCTCAGACATCCTTCTTGGAACCCATCACCTCTGTGCCTACAGTGCATCTCTCACTCTCACTCCAAGTTTTCCCTTTTGGTCTTCGGTTCCTGCTGAACCGGTCCTTCCTCAATTTGGGGATTGTGGGGACGGGCACTTTGGCATGGAGCAGTCTTTCTCCTCTGTTCCTTCCTTAGTACAGATAGCAATGTCTGCTCTGAATCTGCTTGAGACTCCAAACGTGGGGGCAGGTACATCGGAGTGAGGTGTGACCCCGGTCCTGAGGTTGTCTTTCTCTGATCTGGGCTCCTATCCCTCTTCAGACATGCCTGCCCTTCCGCATGACTGAGGGTTGTTGCTTCTGGCAGTACTCCTTTGATGTCAGAACCCCAGTTTTCACCTCCTGAGCTACAGCTGCCACAGACCACCTCCCCAGGATATCTGGCAGAGAAGCTGCAGGATACCTCTGTTCAGCGTACCAGCTCTTTAGAGTCCTCCTCAGAGAGCCCTCTCTAAAAAGGATGTGCAAGAGGAAGCACATGGACTCAGCCGAGGAGTCCTTAACTGAAGACACGGATTACGATGATGGTTAAGGGTCCCCGTGGTCACCTCCTGATGTCTCCTTCGGAGACATCCTGGAAATGTTAAAGCAGAAAGGTGACTGGATGCCCTCCAACCCTTCGTCTAAGGAGTCCATGTTCCTGCAGGCTTTCTGCACCTGGCCTTTTACCTCTTGGGTGACCTTGCCTGCCAATGAGCTTATTGTGCAGCATGCTTGGAAGAACCCTGATTCCAATGAGACGATCCCTCGGAGACCAGAAGAAATTCTTTCTCCTCCTGAGGAGAATCCACATTGGTCCAAAGGGTTACCAGTCGATGCTGTGGTGGTGGCGGTGGCCACGAAAAAGTACTTGGCTGAGGAAAGTCCTGCTGTCCACCTGCCAACAGGAAGGGCCGGGTGGTGGACAGACTGGGAAGGTGTGTGTTTGCATTAGGGAGCTTTGCTATACTGTCCCTGAATTGTTTGGCACATTTTACGAGGCTCCAGAGGGACTTGATCGCCGAACTCTCTGGGACGCCTGCAAGACTGTTTGACAAGGTCAGGGACAAATTGGCCTTGCAGCTTGCAATCCTGGAATCTGTATCCAACTCCTCCATGAGATTGCTTTCACATGTGACTGAATGGGTGGCTAGAGCAGCGGGTTCAGGCATTGTCATGAGTCGTTTTGCCTGGATGCGCATTTGTGACCTTGTGGACCCATTCAAGTCTTCCTTTCTGAATGCTTCCATCGAAGTTTCATCCCTTTTTGGCTCCAAAGTGAAGGACGTGCTAGCCAGATATGAGCCAGAAGGAAAAGCCCTGTCTGCCATAGGCCTACGGTTTTCCAATCCTCTGTGTACCTTCTCCAGGAATCAGAGAATGGAAAATGTGGCACAAAAAATCTCAGGGTCATTTCCATGCTGCATGTGGTGATACCTCCCAGGGGCAGATGGGGTTACAGTTCCAGAAGATGCCTCTATGGAGGCAGAGGGGGTCCTCGTAACCAAGGCTCTAGGGATTCCTTCTCTGGACAGCATTACCAGTGCTCCTGAGGAGCAGCTGGATTGCTTTCCTCTGGAAGCAGTCGGGGGGTCATTTCTCTCTGCACCAAGCTGCCTGGCAATCATATCACCACCGATCACTGGGTGCAGAGTATCATCACCAGAGGTTACACTATTCCACTTTCTTGTCGACCAAACCTTTCTAGAAAACTTCCCGACGTTCCACCCAGTCAAAGGGAAGAAGCAGCTTCAGAAATTATAAAGCTTTCTCAAAAGTCATCCAACCAGTCCCTCCAGACCAGTGTGGATCCGGATTTTACTCAAGATTCTGTTTGGTGCCAAAAAAGACAGGGGACTGGAGACCCATTTTGGATCTCAGCAGCTTAAACAAGTCTGTCACCCAAACCAAATTCTGGATGGTCACGGCTCAGTCCATTCTTCCCTTTATACGAGAAGGCGATTAGCTGTATTTGATCTCTGGGATGCGTATTACCACATCAAGATGGACAAAAGCTCCAGGAGTCTGCTTCGCTTACGGCTAGGTGCCATTGATCAATTTCGTGCCCTGCCGTTCAGTCTCTCTACAGCTCCCAGAGTGTTCATGAAATGCATGGCACTGGTCACATCTCACTTGACTACAAGGATTCTGGGTGTTTTCATATCTGAACGACTGGCTCCTCACCACCCCCCACCGAGCATCTTCTGGTAACAGCATTGCATTATACTCTCTCTCTGGCAAAATTGTTGTGAATAACGATAAATTGGGAGAAATCAAACCTTACTCCTACACATTGGAGCAGTGTTCAATACTCTCCTGTCTAGTATCACTCCCAATTCACATAAACCAGCGATTAAGGCTTCAGGTCCGAGTGATACACTCGTAAACAAAAGTCTCCGCAAGGAAAGTTCTTCAGGCCCTAGAGTCTATGGCAGCTTCAATCCCAATAGTGCCTCTAGCAAAGCTACATATGCAGATCCTGCAATAGCTCCTCCTTAGTCAGTGGTTCCCAAACTATCCCCCCCCCCCTCTGTTACCAGATTTGAATAACCAACTCCTGCAAACAGGACCTCCGTTGGTGGATGAGGCCAGACGTTGAACTTTGGAGTCCCCCATTTTAGTCCTGTCAGCCCAGAGCCATTGTGGCCATGGATGCTTCCCTGATAGAGTTGGGGGGGGGGCATTTCTAGGGAATGACTGTCCAAGGCGCATGGTACACCTCAGAGGCCCACCTGCATATCCATATTCTGGAACTGAGCGCTGTGCTGTTAGCATTGCAGGCCTTTCATTTGGCTCTCCCTTCCGGGACAATTGCAGTTCAGTCAGACAATATGTCAGTGGTTTGGTACATCAACAAGCAAGGAGAAACCAGTTCCTAACCCCTATGTTGAGAAGCTGTGAGAATTTGGCAGTGGGCGATAGCTTCCAATCACTTTCTGATAGCAACACAATCACTTTCTGATAGCAACACATATCCTGGGGAGCTCCAATGTGATTGCAGACAAACTGAGCAGATGCATCCTCATGCCTTGAGGGGTTTCTAAACCCTGAGGTGGTGACAGAAATCTTGGCCACTGGGGCCAGCCTTGCTGCGATCTTTTAGTCTCCCCATCGAACAGAAATTGTAGCAGCTATTTCGTCCTACTTCCCCGGAGGGGGAGTCACTGAGCATCCCTCTAATCCGTGATTGGCAGATGGGACTTCTTTACGCTTAGCCTCCCATCCCCCTGATTCCACAATTTCTAAAGAAAGCTCTTTGGTTGAGATACAAGGTGATCCTCATAGCTCCATTCTGGCCTCGACAAGTTTGGTTCCCCTTCCTTTGGCCTCACCTAGTATACCCGCCGTGGGTTTTGGACCCTCTACCAGATCTGATTACTCCCCAACCAAGGGTTGAGTCCTCTAAATCAGACAACTCTCAAGCTGACAGCTTGGTTTCTCCATTTCGATTAGTCACCAGGCAAGCTAATTTCTCCTCGCCTGTTCAAGACATCATTCTGGCCTCTCATAAACCATCCACCAGAAGACTATATCCGGATAAATGGAAGAGGTTCCCCCATCTGTTCCAAAGATAACATGTTAGACCCATATTCTGCCCCAGTTTTTTGATAATGGAACCTGTCTCTACTGTATGAGTACTTCTATCGGCAATTTCTAATTTCCACAGTGGTATAGATGGCACCTCTCATCACTTTGCGCCTATGCAAAGCTTTCCTCAAGGGGACCTCTCATATCGGGTCTCCTGTCAGACGGCCCGTGGAACCATGAAACCTCACTTAGTCCTTCAGTCTTTGACTCAACCTTTTGAACCTGCTGCGAAGTGTGACCTAAAGTTTGTCTTGGAAATCCTTGTTCTTGGTAGCCATCACATCTGCCAGAAGGGTCTCGGAGCTGCAGGCATCGTTATTAAGAGGCCCTGTCTGGTCTTTCATAAAGACAGAGTATCACTTTGGACAAATCCATCCTTTCTTCCCAAAGTTGTATCTGAATTCTCCATAAACCAGACCATTGATCTAGCAGTGTTCTTTCCGAATTTTGCCAGTAGAAGAGAGTACTGCTTTCACTCCTTAGATGTACATACAGCTGAGATTTTGCCTAGACAGGACCAAACTATCTGTACATCTGAACAGCTTTTCATCTCTTTTTCTGGGCCCAGAATGGGAGAGGCTGTTTCCAAGGTTACCTTGTCAAAATGGCTAAGGGACTGCATACGTTTCATCTGTTCCCTCAATGAAACTATGCCAGAAGTTAAAGTTCATTCCACTAGATGTATGGTAACATATGTAGCTTTCCATTCCAGGGCTTCCATGGATGACCTCTGCGCAGCAGCTACTTGGGGTAAGCCTCATACCTTTATAAATCATTACAAATTGGATTTTGTCTCCAGTGGGAGAGCTGCCTTCGGTGCAGTGGTACTCAGGAATGTTCTTCCATAAGGGCCGCCCATGGACCTCAGGGTAGCTTGGGATTCTGTCCCATCAGTGATGAGATTACCAACATCAGATAAAGAAGTTATGTCTTACCATAACGTTCCATTTGTGGTGTTCATCTTCTTTAATTCATCACTTCCCACCCTCCAAAGTCTCCTGGGGGATGCTTTGGGTCTAAGTGTATTTGCGCAGAAGTGGTCTCTGCTTTACTTCTCTTTTTCTCTAGCAAACTCTATCTGAGGTAACAGGGAGAATGGCATTCTGGGTAGAGACTTGGTTCTAGAGATTTTTGCCTGGCACGAGCTTGGTAAAAAGGCAGACTCTGTACTGAACTCCTCAGTGATGAATGAAAGAAGATGAACAATGGAATGTTATGGTAAGACGTGACTTATTTTTTTCTGTTTTAACAACAGAAAAAAAAAGATGATGGCAGTAGTTTACTTTTGCTATTCGTACAGGATTTTTTTCTTGTTCTCCTTTCTCTGTAGCTATGTCAGGCAAACTAACAAGTTTTAAGAATTGCACTTCTTGTGGACATAAGATTCCAAACTCAGGTGTCTGCAAGGAGTGTGTTTATTGCCCTGGTCCCGATTATCTAAATATAGCCTGTACAATCTGCTCTACCTTTAACCCCAGAGCTGTGGCTGACAGGTGTAATAAGCTCATTTTGAAAGTTTTACTATCTGTTGCTTCTGGTGTTCAAACACCCTCAATATCTAGCAGAGCTGCTTCTTCAGAGCTCAAGAAAAGGTCCTCCGCCATAGTGCCCCAGAAAAATTATGAATCTGACAACCCCGGATCAGAGAGCTGTTGGCCTAACATTGATCTCCCTATCTCCACTGACTTGCTCTCTAGATTCTAAGCATTTGGATCCGAAACAAAGTATGTCTCACAGGAGCAGAACTCCTGAGTTTATGGTAGAGCCATTTCGCCCCTTTGCCAGCGCAACTGTTTCAGACTCCTGAGAAACATTCCAGGACCCTTCCACAGCATTTTCTAAAGCTTCCAGATGTGGGATATGATGATGTAAATTTTTTTTCAGGGCTCAGATACAGATGGGGGTTCTGCCTGCTCCGTCCCCTTAAGAGGACCTATGAGTGTACAATTCAAGTCCATTCTATCTCTCCAGTCCAGCCACTGGTTTTGGAGCCGCAGAATCCGAAATCCCCGAGAGGTGCAGCATCTGATCAGAGGAAGGTTCCCTCCTCTCCTCTACTCAGACTGCTTCCCTGACAGGTTCTGCTCTGATACCCTGCTATCAGAACAGGTCTCGGAGCCGAAATGTTGGGGTCTGCGGCAGTGTTGTAAGATCCATCCATTCCCTTTGTATCTTCAGAGATGGACATTTTAGGTCCAATTCTCACGTCAAGGTTTGGATCTGGGGTGGCTGTGATCTACTTCTCTTTGGAAGTTTCATCTTTGACTGGGTGTATTGTGGCTTCTCCTGGACCATCTGCCTTTTGAGGTGGTAGAAAGGGCTTTTTCTCTCCAGACAGGTCCGTCCTCTTCTTTTGGATCCTTCCTGTTTACTTCCATCAATTCTCAGCTCTTAGTTGATCAGGCCTGTTTCATGGGGACAGTCAGTTCAAGCAGACCTCCAGGTTGCTCCAGTAGAAGAGCCCCCCCCCCCCCTTCCGATACCTTTCCAGAACAATTTTTGGAGGAGGTCCCCCAGAAGAGGATGTGTATAAGGGGATACATAGACCCCTCTTTGGAGCCTCTCACAGAAGACACCGATTTTGATGAAAGATCCCCCCCCAGATTACCACCAGATGACATCTCCTTTTGAGATATTCAGGAGATCCTGAAAAAGAATGGTGATGGTCATCCCAACTCCTTCTCCTAAAGAATCTGGGTTTTTGGATGCTTTTGGTTCTGGCCCATGTATGTCTTGGGGTCACCCTCCCAGCAGGTGAACTAATTGACTTGGTTTCCTGCCATACGTGGAAGACGCTGGATCCTGTTTAGCCCATTCTCAAGCACCCTGATAAATTTTTGGCAGCACCTGCAAACAGACCCCACTGGAGCAAAGGAGTCCCAGTTGATGGTATGGTGGTAGTGGTAGCCACTAAGAAAGAGCTAGCAGATCAGAGCTCTACTGTCCATTCACCTAATAGAGTCTGGAGTGTTGGACATATTTAGGAAGCAGGTCTTAACCTACCTTAGCACTGAGGTCACTTGACTCCCTGGTGCATTTTACTAGACTTCAGAGGGATTTGACTAAAGAACTTTGAAATAATGAATCCATGTCTGCGAGGATTTCAAGAGAACATCCTCTCAACTGACCATTCTTTTATCCATATCAAATGCTTTGAGGTTAGGTACCTCAAGAGCAGCCGTTTCAGGCGTCTCCTTAGAGACATGCATGGATGTGACTGCGATCTTTGTGGACCCTTTTAAGATGTCTTTTTTTATTAGCACCCCATTTGATGGCACTTCTGTGTTTGGCCATCAGTAAAGGATACGCTTACCCACAGCAAAAAAGATGTAAAGATCTTGTCTACTGTAGGGATCAAGTTTTCTTTGCCTCTGTGGACCTTTTCTAGGAACCAGAGAGGAGTTAAGAGAATGTGGTTCGGCACATCTCTGGGTCCATTTCAGAATTCGCATGGGGAAAATTCCTCCAGAGGCAGGGGGGGGAATATTTAATGGCAGACGTCATCCTAGAGGCAGAGGAGGGCCACAGAACCAGTGCTTAAGAGATCCTTTCTTTGGGTAGGCCCTATCAGTGCTCCTGAAGTGCTGCTCTTCTCTGGAGGCAGTATGGAGTCTATTCTCTTTTCACCTAGACACCTAAACATCACAAAAGATCAATGGATGCCAAGTATAATATATGGAGGCAACTTCTTACCACTTTCCCTGATCAAAGGAAGAAACTTCCTGACCTTTCCACCCAGTCAGAGGAAGGCCACAGCACAATAAATTCAAAACCTGCTAGAAAAGTCCTCCAAAAGGTCCCACCAGACCAAATAGGATTTGGAACTTATTCCAGCTTCTTTTTAGTGCCAACAAAAACAGGGGACCTGAGACCCTTTTTGGATCTAAGCAGATTAGACCAGGATGTAAAGAAAGCAAAGTTCCTAATGGTCACGGTTCAGTCCATCCTACACTTTCTGCACAAAGATAATACGATGTGCTCTAGATTTCTAGGACTGGTACTGTCCTATAAAAATGTACGGATGAGCCAGAAGACATCTCTGCTTTCAGCTGGGAGCCGGTAATTATCAATTTAGAGCTCTATCCTTTGAACTCTCCACAGCCTCTAGGGGGTTTACCAGATGAATTGCAGTAGTTGCAGCTCACTTAAGACTGAAGGGATTCCAGTTGCTTTTATATTTAGACTGGCTGACTGCCCTGTCCAAGTATCAACTTCAAGTCAGGGACTTGTTGCTCCAGATTTTGGACTCCTTGGGCATTACAGTAAATCTTGCCAAATCTAAATGTGCACCATTTCAGAGCTTAGAATTCAAAGAGACAGTCTTAAACACATCTACTCAAATTGCATCTTTGCCTATCCATTGCATTATTTCTGTCAGGAATTCTCTTCTCCCCCAGCAAGATTGGTGCTTCAAACTCCGGGATCAGTGGCAGCTGCCATAGTGGTGGTACTTCTAGCGTGCTTTATGCAAGCTCTCCAATGTACTCTGCTGTACAGTGGTCCATTCTACATCAACTCTTGTCTTTTCAAGTAAAGCTCATCCCTGTTTGCAAGCGACACATTTGCTGATGGATACAGTTGGACAATCTCTTTTTTCTGGGCAGATCATAGCCACAGTGACATGGATGCTTCTCATCTGGAGTGGGGGGACATTTCTTTGTGACAACTGTCCAAGGTTTGTGGTCCCCCAAGAGACCAAGGTGCACATCAGTGTCCTAGGGATGAGAAAAGTCCTTCTGGCATTTCAGGCATTGCAAGATGCTCTTCTCTTGAGGACTATGATAATTCAAACTGACAAAATGACTGTAGTCTGGTACATCAACAAACAAGGAGGAACACTATCATACCCCCTTTGCGGAGAGGCCATGAGGGTTTGGGAATGGGCGATCTCATCAGACTGCTCTCTTATTGCAACACACACCCCGGGGAAAACAGGTGTGCTTCTGGAAGAACTAAGCAGATCAATTCTGATGCCTCACGAGTGGTCTTTCAATCTGTTGGAGGTAAACCTGATCTTCAGGCATCGGAGCCAACCTTGCTGCAATCTGTCTCCCCTCTCAATTACAAATACAGCAAGTATTTCACTCTGATTCCCCCACTCAGCGGGAGTTGTGGAAAAATGCTGTTCATGCTTCACCCACAGGTGTGTTTTATGCTTACCCTCCTCTTCTCTTGATTCAAACATTTTTTGCAGAAAGCAAGCAGGCTGAAGAGCTCAGTAATCCTCGTGGCTGCTTGCAGGCCTTTGCAAGTATGGTTCCCCTTTCTGTTGTCTCCTCTTTGTTCTCTTCCATGGATACTGGAACTCTGTCGTGATCTCTTCTCTGCCCGTTGGGAAGAATTCATCACCCAAACATTCAAGCCCCTCAGGTTGTGACTGTATGGTTTCTCCATTTCCACTAATAGACAGTCCAGGCTTGCTTCCCTGGACCATGACATTTTTCTTGGCTTCTCAAAAGGATTCTAGCAAAAAAGTTTATAGAAGCAAGTGGAAAAGGTTCTCTATTTGGGCAGCAGAAAAGGGCACAGAGTCCTTTTCTGCGCCTATTTTGACTAGTCAATTTTTGACTTATTTTTAAAATTGGTGCTAGTTTCTCTACAGTTAAACTTCAGTTGACAACCATTTCAAATTTTCATGCAGGAGGTAGGTCTTTTTCCTTAGCTTCCCTAGATTATGTAAAGCTTTAATGAAAGGCATTTTTCTGCTAAGGCCTCCAA
>NC_056738.1:318277788-318335553 GCF_019279795.1 Protopterus annectens
TGGAGACATGGGATTATTAAACCTGCCTTTAAGGAAAAGTGGGAATAGGACATATCCAGAGTCGTGTAGACCCTTAAGTCTTCGTTCATGTTGTGGAAAAATAATGGAGAAGGTAATAGTGGATAAGTTACTGTCAGAACTGGATAGGTTGAGACTTGAAGCTCTACATCAGCATGCATATGTTGAAAATACTTCTATTGAAACTTGAAACATGATGTTCTATAACAATATAATAGCTATGAATGAAACATTGTGCTGTAATGTAATTAGATTTAAATTCAGCATTTGACAGGGTCGTACACAAAACACTTAACATCAATACCTAGTTGTAATTTATTATCTTGATAAGATTGATAGCTGCATGGCTTACAAAATTGGACATTGCAAGCATCATACAGCAATTGGGCAGGTGAAATTCTTGGTTACAGTTAGGGTGTCCCACAGGGGTCTGTCCTATGCCCGCGCGATTTAGAGCGATTTAGCGCGGAGCTGCCACTGTTGCACACTAGGGCAGTGCCGGTTAAGCAGGTTTAAACTATTCGGGCTACCTAAAGTCCACTCTTCAAATTTTCCCTTAAAACTACCTTCCTCGAACTATACTACTGATCAAATCAGCGTATCCTATAACTAAAAAGATCAACTCTACTTGACTCCAAGTAGACTATTCTCTATCTATTAAACCTAGCACTTGCTCCTACAGTACTTATTACCTTGATACGGCACTCTTGTCATAGATAGTACCCCAAAAAGGCAACCCCCCATTTCTCGGTCACCCCGTCTACCCTTCTAGCATGTCGAGGGATCAGTTGCTAGTGTCCTCTCCTGCTCAGCTGGTGAACCTGGGAATATTGAGGCAATGTTTCAATTGCCTCATGTACACAGACAACCCTTTCCTCCTCCCACAAAACACAAATACATGCGAGAGATGCAACTATACGGCCAAACTGGAGGCTGAGCTCTCTCAACATAGGACTGGCAAGACCAGTCAGGAGGAGAAGGTTACCACACACACTATAGACCCAGTCTCACATAGTACCATTACAACCTCAAATCATACACATAAACACACAAAGACATACTCGGAGGCTCTGATCAAAAATCTACCAAAACAGCAGAGGCCACCAAAGCAGACACCCAAACAACCACCACCTCAGAACACAACACCCGCAACACATAGACCTCACAGTCAGAGTGTCAAACAGTCACAGCCCTTAAGGCCAAACACAATGCCAGACACACTAGTCATTGGTGACTCCATAGTCAGACACACTGATGTCCCGCTCACCAGACTGAGTAAGGAGAAGGTCACAGTAAGCTGCCTGTCGGGCGCTAGAATCCGCCACATAACGCAAGCACTCAGGTCTCTCAACAGCAGGTACAAATATGACTGCGTCATTGTCCACGCTGGTGTAAACGACCTGAGACGCACCTCCTTGGACTACATGAAAAGAGACATTGAGGAGCTCTCTGATTATGTAGCCCAGGCAGGTATGACCCTGACCTTGAGCAGTATCCTACCTTCACCAAGAATGATGCCACAATACAGAGATAAGATGATCAGCTTTAACAATTGGCTTAAACACTGGTGTCATTCAAAGGGGATCCAGTATCTGTCTGCCTGGGATGACATGCTGGACAAGCCACGCTGTTTCGCAAGGGACGGCTTGCACCTGTCACCCTGGGATTCCGGATATTGGCAAAGGCTCTTGCCACCCCATAGTGCCTTTTTAGGCAAGGCTCAAATTCTAAACCTACCACCCTAGAACACAAAAAGGAAAAAACTAAGGGTAATGCTGCTCAATGCCAGAAGTCTAAATCTCAAAATGCACGCACTTGAGGCCCTTCTCAGTATGGAGAACATCGATGTCTGTGCTGTGACAGAAACCTGGTTCAAGGCTCCTGAGAGCACCCCAGCGCTATCAGGTTTTACCTCATATCATGCGTTCCGCCCCAAAATCCGGACAATACCAAGAAAGGAAGGGGGGTATCCATATTCATCAAGGACACCCACACCTCAAGACTGGTGGCAACGCACGATGCATCGGAGACCATCCAGGTGCAATTAACCATAGGCAAGACTGCTCTGCAAATTGTAGCATGTTACAGGCCACCCTCACAAACTCAGGAAACTCACATGGCCTTCCTGAAAACACTAGAGGGGATAAATGTATCACCAAACACCATCATACTAGGTGACTTCAATTACCCTAATATAGACTGGGAACACTACTCAAGCCCAAACACCCTAGCCCAAAAGTTCCTGGAATTCATAAACTCAAATGCCATGGAACAACTAGTCACCGTCCCCACAAGAGGAGATAACATACTTGATCTCATCATCACGAACATGGGAGCACAATGTTCAACACCGGAAGTATACCCCTCACTGGTGAGATCAGATCACAAACTAATCTCGCTGGAGGTCCTCATCCCACCCCCACCTGAAATAAAAAAGACCACAGTAAAGAACTTCTCAAAAGCCGACTTCACACTTCTAAAGACTAGTGTGGTCTCCTTTCAGGCCCCAGAGCCGGCGGAAAACAATACTCAAGCCGCTGAATCACAAACGCCTTCTACCAGCACCTGCAGGACTGCATGGATAAGGCAATCCCAAGCAAAACAAAGACTCTTTGTACCAAAGGCAAGCGTCCAGTCTGGTGGACCCCAGCCATAAACAAACTCTACAACAAAAGGAGGAAGCTACTACAAGATAGAGCAAAATCCTTAAAAGGTAAGACACCCTTGATCACTATAAGTAAAAAACTAAGAGCCCTCATAAAATAATCCAAAGCAAATTTCGAGAGAAAAATAGCTAAAGACTCAAAAGACAATCATAAGGCCTTCTTTAGCTATGTTAGAAACCTAGGAGGAAACTCCCAGATATGCTCAGAACTAGTTCAAAATGATGTGAAGATTACTGATCCTACAGACATTGCCAACATACTGGCTGACAGGTTCAGTGCAAACTTCTCCCTCCCCCAAAAGGAGAGATATCTATACCAAATGAGTGCAGCCCCCAAACATCTCCAGCGCCCAAGTGAGAACTGCTCTCTCCAAAGCAAAAACACAGCATCCATGGGACCCGATGGTGTCCCCGGCTGTGTGCTCCACTTAACTCAATGAGGAATTAAACCCACAGCTAGGACAGCTGTTTAATCAAAGTCTTACCTCTGGATACGCACTCAGGGAGTGGCGCACTGCAACTGTGGTCCCACTTCACAAAGGCGGTGCCTCCACAGACCCTGGAAATTACCGCCCATTAGCTTGACAAGCCTTATCTGCAAAGCCATGGAGAGGATCATAATGGACCTCATAAATAAAGACATAGGGAATTTGCAGACTTTGGATCCAACCCAGTTTGGCTTTGTCAAAGGCAGATCATGCCTTTTAAACTTGGTTGACTTTTTCGAAACAGTCACCAAAGCCATTGATGAGGGAAAGGCAGTCCATACAGCCTATCTCGATCTGGCTAAGGCCTTCGATACAATACCCCACTCGGGTATCATTGAAAAACTCATCAGCTTAAATGTTAACCCATACATCACAAGATGGGTTGCAAACTGGCTGAGTGACAGAACCCACAGGGTCAGAGTTGCTGGTGCCATGTCAGACTCAAAGCCTGTCACAAGTGGTGTCCCACAGGGCTCAGTCCTGGGCCCACTCTTGTTTGGCATCTACTTTTCTGAAGTACAAGCAAACACAGGAGGGTTATGGCTGACAAAGTTTGCAGATGACTGCAAACTGGGCGCCATAGTAGAAAACACATCTGACACAGATATTCTTCAGAATGGTCTCACAGAAACGGATAACTGGTGCCAGAGCCACGGCCTAAAGTTAAATGCCAAAAAATGCATAGTCATACCCTTCGGGAAAAACAAGGTTACCCCTAGCTACCAAATAGGTGGCAATCCACTGAGCACAGAAGAAGTTATCAGGGACCTGGGGACCCAGGTTGATAGTAGTCTGTCATTCGACACCCATGTAGCTAAAGTAGTTAGGAAGTCCTTCTACATTGCCCACCTTATCATGAAGGGATTCTCATCTAGATCAAGGGAGGTCATAGTCTCCTTTACTCATCACTCATCAGACCAATGATTGAGTACAATGCCCCATTCGAATGTATCTGACCCGACACTTGCAGCAGCTGGAGAGGCCACAAAAGTTCCTCACCAAAAGGATAAAGGGTCTCAAAATCTGTCCTATGCTGCCCGACTGAAAGAACTCCAGCTCTATTCAGTCGCCACCGCTTGCTCAGAGGTGACCTTTGCCTAACATACAAGGCCATGTCAAACCCAGATTTGATGAATATGCTTCACCTCAAAAACTCTAGATCCATCAGAGCCACAAGGGCGGGAGACTTAAACCTCGACACGGCTATTAATAGGACGTGCTGGAGAGATAGATTCATCACCCAAAGACTCCCTATGCTGTGGAACAAAATCCCGGTACATGTGAGGCAGAGCACCTCGCTGGCCTTGTTCAAGAGAAATCTTGACCAATGGATGGGAGATCGCAGATATACCCCAGGAATTGCCTCAGTGTCACTGCTCGACAGAGGCACAGCAAAATAATGGGTATAATTCCCCATACTAAAGGGGTGGCGTAAGCCACAAAACAATGGGCTAGGCTTATAAATGCCCTCGGGCAGATAGCCTAGTATGAACCTATGAACCTATGAACTTGTTCAGATTGCATCTTTCAGACTTAACTTTTTAATTTGAGGTGTTCTACAGTTTATATGCAGATGACCTGAAACTGGGTTAACTGATTACATGTGTTCCAGATAAGGCGTATTTGCAAAAGAGTTTACTAAATTGACCATTTGGGCAGAGGACAATAATAAGCTGATAAATACATCAAAAACTAAGCATATGAGATTTGAGAGACATAAATTGAAAGGTGAATATTTAATACTGTGCGCAGTGATTGAAACTATAGATTTATTTAAGGACCTGGGTATATGGGTAGATCCAGCTGCGAGTTTTTGAATCTTGTCAACCAATTGGTTAATGATGGATGTAATGGGATCCTATCTCGCCTACATTCATAACTGATGGGTTCGGAGCCGATCCGTCGTCTCCGACTCGGCCACTATATACTAGAACGAAGTCTCTCATTGGCTGGTCTTCCCCTTATCCCAGAATGCACCATGCCTGCTTCCCCAGATCTCGTTTGCTACTTTTCAAGCTGGACGTGGTCTCGACTTGGCTGGACCTAAGTGTATTTTCTTGACCTTTTTGGTCTTTTTGGCTAGGGTTTCTGTCAGCTTTTAAACAAACAGCTGTTTTAACAGCTTTGGGAGCGTTTGTGGTCAGTTTTTGTGAAAAATTAGATTTTATATTTTTCGTGTTTCTAGTGTACTGGGCAAGGCCTGTTTAACTTAGAGGGCCTTTGCCCTTATTGTGTGCTTATTTTTTCTTGTGGTGTGACTGAAATAGTTTCTTGTTTTGCCTGTTGTTCGGGCTAAGCCCGTTTAAGTTAGAGGGCTTTAGCCCATATTAGTTTACTTTTGTGTATTCTAGCTATCTGTTACCTGTCTTCTACTGTGTTCAAAATGTCCAAGGAGCAGAAATCAGGATTTAAAAAATGTGCTAAATGTAATTATAAAATGTCTATTACAGACAGCCATGCTGACTGCGTGTACTGTTTAGGGCCTAAACATCTACAGGATACTTGCAGTGTTTGTCACGCTTTTTCTTCCAGGGTCCTTCAGGAAAGAAAAAACAAGCTGATACTTAGGGGTCTTATTAAGCCTTCATTTGAGGAAGCGTTGGCTTCATCTCCAGCTTCTAAAAAGAAGAGATCGTCGGCTCCGACCAGTCAGTCGGGCCCGACACCCAAGAAGCATAGATCGTCGGCTCCGACCAGTCCGTCGGACCAGACATCTAAGAAACATGGATCGACTACTTCTTCCTCAGCTCCAATGGCTTCGGAGCCGATGGCTGAAGGGTCTGCCTCTGTGCTTCTTCCCTCGGCTCCATTGGTGTCGGAGCCGCAGGTTAGTGCATCGAGAGGCCAATCACCTACTTCGGCTCCTATGGTCTCGGAGCCGTTGGAGGTGTGCAGCTCAGACTCTTCCCCCCTCGGCCCCGAAGCCGCCTTCGGCGCCGACACCTTTACAAACGGTTCCGGTCTCGGGTCCGATAGTGCTGGAACCCTTTCGGAGCCGATCCCCTGTTTTATCGGAGCCGAGGCAGAAGTCTTCTCGGCCCCAGTCTTTTTCCTCCAAATCCTCTAGGTTGTTGGATTCGGATTTGGATAGGGTTATCCAGAGGCTGTTCCAGTCCCCAGTTTTACTAAAATGATCTCTGCTCCAGCCCACTCTGCTTCGGAGCCGATTCCCCATTCCGTGCATTTGATTTCTCCTCCGACCCCCTTGGAGCCGTTGGAGTCGGTGCTGGTAGAACGCAGCGGAATCGTCCAGTCGGAGCAGGGACCCCTCGGAGTTTCTCTGCTCCGACCTTCATTCCTACCCTGTCCACAGTGTCAGGGTTTGGTACCGGGTCTTCCTCGGCAGGGGCCGAGGGCAACACTGTGGAGCTCGCCTCTTCGATGCCCAGTCTTCCCTTCGGAGCATCGGCCACAGGTATTCCCGGTACCACCGTGGTCTCTCAGCAAGTGCCTTCTGCAAAGTCTGGAGGTCTTGCTTTTGAGGCCATGAGGAGTGCGATGGCCATGACCTTGCCGGTTCAGCAGGTTTCTACCTCACCGTCCCAAGTTTTGGGTACTGGTGCATCTGGAGACATTCTTTCCCACGACAGTGGGGCCCCGGGGCCTGAGGATACCCCCTTAGAGGGTTTCCCTTCCGGGGGGTCCTTCTGAATCTGCTTCGGATGAACCCCCAAGGAAGAAACTGTGCAAGAGGAAGCACGTTGATTCCCAAGATGAATCCGTCACTTCAGATACTGACCTCGATGATGCGGAGGGGTCCCCTAAATCGTCCTCGGATGACATCTCCTTCTCGGATATCCTTGAGATCTTGAGATAGAGAAGCGATTGGCAATCCAAAGCCCCTACCGCTGAGGAGTCAGTCTTCCTTAAGGCCTTCGGGGCCCAGCCCTCCTCCTCCTGGGTGTCTCCACTCTTCGAGTTATTAGATCTAATCTCTCGGAGGGTGTGGGAACATCCTGATACAGTGGAACCGGTGCCTGCCAGACCTAATAAGTTTCTTTCAGCCCCTCCCCAGAAGGAATTCCTCACTAAGGGTGTTGCAGTTGATGCTATGGTGGTGGCATCTGCCACTCAGCAGGACGTGGCAGAGGCTTCAACGTCTATTCATCCTCCTAATAAGGATTCTAGGAGCATGGATAGGTACGGGAAGCGTACCCTTTCTTCAGCAACCTTTACCCTGCGGTCGCTGAACTATCTCTGTCATTATACAAGGCTCCAAAGGGAACTCCTCAAGGAGTTAGGAGAGTCTCTTGCGGGTAATCTTCCGGAGGCGTTAGCACAGACCGTAGGCGCCCAGATGACTACCCTATCTTCTATTGTCAACTCGTCCATGAGGCTCATTTCCTATGCAGCCAAAGGGGCGAGTAGAGCAGCAGGCACAGGAGTGGCTCTTAAGAGACAAGCCTGGTTATGCTTGTGTCCACTCGCGGAGGCCTTTAAGTCTTCCTTCGCCGACACCCCGTTTGATGGGTTTTCTTTGTTTGGACCCAAGGTGAAGGACACACTGACTCGGTGCGAGCAGGAGGGCAAGACCTTGACTGCCGTTGGGGCCCGTTTTTCTGCTCCCTCTAGACCTTATCCCAAGGCCCAGAGAGGAGGGAAAATGTGGTTCAGAAAATCCCAAAAGTTCTTCTCTACTCCACCGAGTGATCCCCCCTCCAGAGGCGGGGGGGAGGAATTTAGGAAGACGCCGCCCTAGAAGTGGCAGAGACCCCCATAACTCTGGAGACCGCGATTCCTTTTGTGGTTCCTCCTACCCTCAACATCCCTAGGATGTGGCCCGGCTGTGCTTCTCCGGAGCCAGTCGGGGGTCGTTTTGCAAAACACCCACAGGCTTGGGAATCTATAACAAAGGATCAGTGGGTCCTTCGCATTGTCACCGGAGGCTACCTCATCCCCTTTTTCAAGCCCCCTCCTCCTACAAGGAGAATCCCGGACGTGCCACCCAGTCACCGGGTTCTAGCAGCCGTAGAAGTTTCAAAGCTGCTAAGCAAAGGGGTCATCCAGCCCGTCCCCGCCGACCAGATCGGATCAGGAACTTACTCAAGGTTATTTTTGGTGCCAAAAAAGACAGGGGACGTAAGACCCATTTTGGACCTAAGCTCATTAAATCGTTTTGTGAATTCCAAGTTCCGGATGGTCACCCTTCAGTCCATTCTCCCGTTATTGGAGAAGGATGTCTGGATGTGCTCCATAGACCTCAAGGACTCTTACTATCACATTTTGATATGTCAAGAGTCCAGGAGTCATTTACGCTTCTGCCTAGGAACCAGTCATTTCCAGTTTCGTGCACTGCCCTTTGGTCTCACCTCAGCCCCCAGGGTGTTTACCAAGTGTCTGGCAGTGGTGACAGCTCACCTGAGAAGTCTAGGATTCCAAGTGTTTCCCTATCTCGACGACTGGCTCCTCACTACCACCTCCGAGCATCTACTGATTCGAGCGCTGATGGCCACAGTAACTTTGGGTCTCTCGCTGGGAATCACTTTCAATTGGGAAAAATCTGTGCTGCGGCCATCTCAGCGTATCACCTTTATAGGCGCAGAGTTAGACACAAAAAGGATGCGGGCATTTTTGCCATCAGAAAAAATTCAGGTTCTACAATCACAGGTTCTAAATTTGTTACCCAAAGCTCGAGTTCCTGCCAGACAGAATCTTCAGTTATTGGGCACGATGGCTGCAACTATCCTCTTAGTACCGTTAGCCAGGCTGCACATGCGGGTGCTGCAATGGCTATTATCGGTTCAATGGTCATACCAAGAACTTCCCCTGAACCACCTGGTTCTGATTAAGGACAGTTGTCATCGGGACCTCCGTTGGTGGCTCCGTCGGTCCAACCTGGACCGGGGGCGTCCTTTCGCCCTTCAGCCCCCTGTTGCCACAGTGACCACGGACGCCTCCCAGATAGGGTGGGGGGGTCATTATCTGGACAGGTCTGTCCAAGGCACTTTGCAGGATTGCGAAGCGCACCTTCACATCAATATCCTGGAAATGAGAGCGGTGCTCCTGGTTTTGCAAGCACTTCATCATGCTCTCCCCCAAGGTACTATTGCGATTCTATCCGACAACATGTCGGTAGTTTGGCACATAAACAAGCAGGGTGGAACCAGGTCCTGCCCCCTTTGCAGGGAGGCCATGAGAGTATGGCGCTGGGCCATAGCTACTCGACGTTTCTTAGTAGCCATGCACATTCCGAGGAAAGTCAATGTGATTGCAGACAGGCTCAGCAGGACTCTCCTGTTGCCCCACGAGTGGTCCCTCAACAACAGAGTGGCTGCGCAGATCTTCGCCAAATGGGGTCTCCCTTGTTGCGACTTGTTCGCCAGCCCCAACAATGCGAAGTGCAGAGTTCTTCACTCTGACTCCCTCTCAGGGGCAGTCTCCCAGGGGCGCTCTAGCCCACAATTGGCCCCCGGGTCTGCTTTATGCCTTCCCCCGAGGGTGATTCAGAAAGCTCTTCATGTAGGGAGCCACATGATTTTGGTCGCCCCACATTGGCCCTGTCAGGTTTGGTTCCCATTCCTTCAGAAGTATGCGGTACAGGGCCCTTGGATTCTGGACCCAGTGCCGGACCTGTTGTCTCATCAGTCGGGACACTCTCGTCCGTCCCTCCGGTCGTTGCGACTGGCTGCTTGGTTACTCCACTTCCATCCTTAGTTAGAGATAACTCTCTTTCTTCAGAAGTGATGTACATTTTGTCCTCTTCCCACAAGCCGTCCACCGTTAAGCTGTATTCCAGCAAATGGAAAAGGTTTGCCTTTTGGGCCCAGCAGCGAGGCATTGATCCTCTTGCGGCCCCAGTTTCGCAGGTCTTGAAATTTCTAGCTTCATTGTTTCATTCAGGCTCTTCAGTCTCCACAATTAAAGTTCAACTGTCGGCTATATCTAATTTTCATGTTTCTATAGAGCCTTCATTAATGGCTAATAGACTTTGCAAGTCCTTTCTTAAGGGAGCCTGGCTCCTCAGGCCTATGGCTCATCCTGTGCCCCCTTGGGACTTAAATTTGGTTCTGGCCTCCTTAACTGCCCGTCCCTTTGAGCCGGCAGCCACTTGTGATTGTCGTGGAAAACTGCCTTTCTAATGGCAATAACTTCTGCTAAGCGGGTTTCAGAGCTTCAGGCTCTCTGTTCTATTCCTCCTTATTTGATTTTTCACAAAGACAGAGTTTCCCTCAGATTGAATCCATCCTTTTTGCCTAAGGTAGCATCCCCTTTGTGCATTCAGCAATCATTGGAGCTTCCTGTTTTCTTTCCAAATTTTTCTAATAGAGCAGAATATGCCTTCCACTAGTTGGATGTTCACAGGCAACTGCGTTTTTACTTGGATAGGACCAGTCCGACACGAAAATCTAACCAACTGTTTGTGTCCTTTGCGGAGAATAGGTTAGGTCTACCAGTTGCCAAAACCACCATAGCCAAATGGATTAAGGATTGCATCTCTTTCATTTATTCCCAGTCGGGCAGAGAGTTGCCTTTCCCACTTAAAGCTCATTCTACCAGGGCTATGGCCACCTCTGTAGCTTTTCACTCCAAAGTTTCAATAGATGATATTTGTGCGGCTGCTACTTGGTCTTCTCCGCACACCTTCATTTCTCATTACAAGGTTGATGTGGCTTCCCGAGGCAGAGCTTCATTTGGTTCCGCAGTTCTCAGGAGTGTGTTCCAGTGAGCCACCTGGGGTTTAGGTGCTAGGGACGCTGTCCCATCAGTTATGAATGTAGGCGAGATAGGATCCCATTACATCTTTTAGTTATGTACTTACCATAACTTCAGATGTATGGGATCCATCTCGCCTACATTCATACATACCCACCCTCCTTCCCCCTACCTTTTGGATTTGGAGGAAATATTGCTCTTGCTGAGCTCTCCTCTGGAAGGGCTCTAGTTGGTTACAGTTATTGGTGTGTGTTTTCTGTACCTGTATGAATGTATGAAAGCGAACAAACAAGATCTGGGGAAGCAGGCGTGGTGCATTCTGGGATAAGGGGAAGCCCAGCCAATGAGAGACTTCGTTCTAGTATACAGTGACAGAGTCGGAGCCGACTATCGGCTCCGAACCCATCAGTTATGAATGTAGGCGAGATGGATCCCATACATCCGAAGTTATGGTAAGTACATAACTAAAAGTTATAGAACTATAGGTTATATAAAAATATTTATAAAGTGTAGGAAATCAGAAATGATGCAGTCATTGTTTTAGTTGCATTAGACCCAAAGTTGAGTATGGAATAACAATATTGGACACCTTATTAAAAAAACCAAAAAAAAAAAAAACAAAACCAGCATGAGTACACTGGAAAGAGTACAGCAGAAGTATACTAAGGGCATTTATAGATGTGAAAATTTAAGTAATGAAAGACTATACAATATCTGAACTTGTACAGTGTCTCCTATAGATAACTTAGAGGAGATCTTATCAGGGTATATAGGGCATTTAGAGATCTATCTTTGGGAATGTTTGGGTTGATCAAAGTACTAGAGAATCAGACAAGCTATGTAAAAGATTCTGTAGAAATGAGAAGTGTACTAATTGGCTCTCAGAGAGCAGCTGATGCATGGAACAGACTAACAAATTACATTAAAGCAAGAACTAGTTTAGGTATTTAAGAGCAGCCTGGACACTTACTGTGGGAATAAGTGTTTTGGTATATTGGCAGGATAGAAGGCCATTAATGCCATGCTTGAAATATTTGTATTTATGTGTATTAAGCTTATGTAGTGGGAATCATTTATTGTATTTCATGATGTGTTAAATAGATTTAAAAATTCAAAATGTTAAGCAGTATTTTAATGCATATTTTATTGAGTGATGTTAAAACATGAATTTACTGGGAGTCTTTCTATTCATTTTAGCAAGAAAATCTATGAATCCATTTAATATGCCTGACTTGTACCAGAAGTTGGAGACTGATCCCAGGACGAGGGCTTTATTAAAAGACTCTAGCTACAGAGAACTAATTGAACAGTTGAAGAATAGCCCATCAGATCTTGCTGTGTAAGTTGAAATACCTGGATTTAAACAGTATTGTATTTTTATTTGTTCTTTAAGTATTTAGTAAAAACGCAAATTCTGTTTTGTCCCTTTTACATTATTCCAGAAGTCCTAAATGTCTGTCCTTTATGTGTTCCTGTAGTGGTAAAGTTGCTTAGGTTTGAGTTACAAGTAGATAATCCATTGTTTCCTATATACAGCAGTGCCATTGTTAGCCTGTTGACTTAATAAATATTTGCTGCTTATTCAGGTGTGTTTAATTACAGAAATTTGGTTTAAAAATCCAGTAAACTCTCCCTCTACACTTGTGTTTTGTGCTTACCACACTTTTAGACCCAAAACTGCAGGTATTCCATATTGGAGTCTGTATTACATGTAGATAGTATCCAAGAGACCCACAAACAGAACTTAATGAGGTACATATAACAGTAAATAGGTCAACCTATCCGGTTCTAGCATCTTACAGGACCCCATCTATAACTCCTGGAAACCATGTTGGATGAACTTTGTATAAACAATAATTCCACTATCCTGGCAGACTTTTTAAATATCTGTTAATAAACTATGGAACCCCCGTGGATGTCTCTACCTTGGATGGGTCTGGAGCCGCTGTGCAGGCACAGGCTTCTGAGGGTGCATTCAGGCCTGCAGACTTGCATGTTAAACCGACTCCACTTTCAATACTAATGTCTATATCTCGATCTGTGTCTAAAAAACTGATGCCCAGGCCACATGTATAGGCCCCTATGCCCAAAAAAACCAAATAATCAAAATGGCTCAAGATTTAATTACTCTAATCAGGGGTAGTCAACCCCCCTTTCTAAGCGGCTTAGGGCTGAACTTGATTATGAATCTTCCAAACAGGACTCTGTTTCTTCTGACTCTTCTAATGACCTGGATTTGTCCATAGCTACTTCTGAGGACTCTGATGCAGAGGATTCCATTCACTCTGCTTCTCCCCCTGAGGATTTTTATTTTGGGGAAACTTTACATAGCTTAAGGGTGCATTTCCACTGGGAAAGTCAGGATTTTTCTGAATCCAAAAAGAGGCTTGGGGATTTCCTCCTTTTTCCTCGGCATAGGCCTTTGGCTATACCTCCTGTGCTAGACATTGTTGATGTGTTTTCAGAATCCAGTATGGCCCTTGGTTCCTTGCCTCCGGCCCCTAGTAAACCAGACAGGTACTACAGGGTTCCTGAGTCCCACAAATTCCTTTTCAAAAATCCAGTTGTGGATCCTGAAACCATTTCTCAGGGGCCGAAGGGCATTCAGGCTTCTACTGCTAAAAATCCTACCCCTTCTGATGAGATTGGGTAAAAAGGTTTATACTTCTGCAACCTTGGCAATCAGGGCTTTAAACCGTCAATTCCATATGCTAAAATATCAACAGCATATCATGGGACTGCTTAAACAAAAAAATGATGTTGATTTCTAACTGTGTGGAAAATAAAGATTTACAAGATTTATTGCATTCAGCTAAACAAGCTGGAAAGCATACTTTGCAATGTGGTTTTGATTATTTAGAGGCTTCTTGCAGGGCTGCTGTTACTGGGTCTGTGCTTAGAAGGCATGCTTGGCTTAAGGAGTAATCTCTGCCTGATCATGTTAAAGCAAAACTGTTGGATGCTCCTTTGCAACAGGACAGTCTGTTTGGCAATAAGGCTGAAGAAGTTCTAAAAAAGATGGAAGATAAAGCTAAATCTTTGCAAACTGTAAAAGATTTCTTACAAGTACAACCTCCTAGATTTAGTAGGCACTGGCCTACTAAGAACTGGTCCTTTCCAGCTCCTTCCAGAGCCACTCAAGCCAAACCCAGACGGTCCAAAAGCACCAGGTTTCAGTCCCAAGGGACTTTCAGAAGTAAGCAATGGAGTGCTTCCACTTCCAAATCTGGAAATAACGAGACTCAACCTTATGGTAAAAAGTCTCAATGACTTTCCTTTAAAATCACCAAGCACTTACCTCTAAGACACCCCTTTGGGGGGAAAACTGGCTCTTCATGCAAAAAACAGGCAGCTTATAACCCGGGACAAATGGGTTTTAAATATAGTGTTCCAGGGATGTTCATCGTGCATACAGCTGCAGTCATAACAGATGGGTTCTCCTGCTGTCAGGCGGGTCCTCGGTCAGCCGAATTCCTAAGTCTAGGTCCGGCGTCGGTTGTCGTTGCTTCTTCCCTGATGTCCTTCAAGGATGCATCTGCAGTCATCACATATGGGTTGTCCTGCCTCAGGCAGCCCTTCGGTCGGCCAGATTCCAAAGTCTGGGTCTGGCGTCGGCTGATGTCGCCCTTTCCCCGATGTCAGAGCACCTGGGGTATAAAAGCATCAGCTGACGCCATCTTCCTCAGTCTTTCTTGCCGCGTGGTGCCCGAAGCAGAAGCAGTTCGCAAGTGCCGGTTGGCCAGCTCCTGTAATTCAGCTAAACCGAAGACTTCAAAAGCTAAGTACCCCGTTGGGGACTCTTTCTTGCCTCAGCCGATGTCAGATAAAATTAATTGCTTAACTTGTGGGAAACAAATGCCTCATAAGGATTTCCACTCTTACTGCCTACCTTGCCTAGGCCCAGACCACGACGTCTCGGCCTGTTCCGCCTGTGCTTCCTTCAACCGACGCACTCTTAGACGTCGGGCGGGGTTTGCAGAGGAGTTTTTTGGGGCTAGTTTTGCTTACAATATGCTGTCGGAGACTTCGACTTCACATTTAATAAAGAAACGGAAGGACAAGGACTGACACGCGGTCCCCGGTTTCGGCTGAAACCACAGCCAGGCCTACAGCGAGTGTCTCTGTCTCGGCTGAAACAGTCCTTGGTACTTCCGTCCACCGAAGCCGTACAACTGACAACCTCGGCCCCGGAGGCCACTACTGTATCGGTTATTGAATCTCCATTAGAATCTGGTGTCCAGGAACCTTCCGACACCATTCCCTTAGACAAAACTACACCAGCACGTGGTGCAGCCAGGCCTCCTGCATCCATGTCTATTAAGGCATTTTCAAGGGCTAAAGCTGCTAAACTCTCAAAATCTATGCCTCCCAGGGTTATCCCTCAGGGACCCACTACAGGTTCTCAGATCCTTAGTCTAGCAGAGGACCTTATTTCCTTAATTAGGGGCTCACAGCCTCATCCGGACAGGGGCTCTCAGCCTCCTACAGAAAAAAGGCCCAGGGTTGAGCCCTCTTATCCCCACTCCTCAGATGTGGCCTCCGATGGCTCTGCTCTCTCTGACTACCAGGAGGAGGCTTTTTCGGCCTACGAGGATTCTGATGCAGAGGAATCTATCCCTTCGGCCTCCCCTCCTGAAGAGCTGTCCTTTGGGGAAACTCTGCACACTATGAGGGAGCATTTCCAATGGCAGGGCCAGGAATTCTCCGATTCCAGGAAGAGATTAAGGACCTTCTTGCATTTGCCTCAGCATAGACCTTTGGCTATTCCCCCTGTTTTGAATGTCATTGATGATGTGTACTCTAGCACAACCCCTGACACACTCCCTCCGGCTCCTGCCAAGCCCGATAGGTATTACAGGGTCCCAGAATCGCATCTTTTCCTTTAAAAGGCCCACTCTGCTGATCCAGAAACTATTTCCCAGGGCCCTAAAGGGGTTGCAGCGGTCACTACAAAAAATCCACTCCCCTCTGAAAGGGAGTCCAGGGCTTTAGAGCGATGGGGTAAAAAAGTGTATACTTCTGCTACCCTCTCTATGAGGGCTTTAAATTGTCAATTTCATATGATACAGTACCAAGAGTATTTGTTAGATGAATTGCATAAAAAATGTCTTCACCTGAACCCCTAGATCGCAAATCACTTCAGGATCTGGTACATAACTCTCAACAGGTTAGCAACCATTTCTTGCAGTGTGGTTATGATGCATTGGAAGCTTCATGTAGGTCAGCTATGACAGGCGCAGTCATACGTAGGCATGCTTGGCTGAAGGAACAATCTCTGCCAGACCATGTTAAAGCAAAGCTTCTGGATGCTCCACTGGAAAAGCAAAAGTTATTTGGCTCCACTGCTCAGGAGGTCTTAAAAGAAATTTGAAGAAAAGGCAAAATCTGTACAAACAGTCAAAGATTTTATGCAAGTCCAACCACCAAGATTCAGCAGAAATTGGCCTTCCAAGAACTGGTCCTTCCCAGACAGAGATTTCAGAGAGGCAAAAACAGGCGTGGCAGAGGGCAAGCTAGAGGCTCCTACAGAGGACGTCAATGGCAGCCTCCCAACCAGAGGTAGTGCAGGGCCTACAACTGCTGCACAAGGACATACTCAATGACTTTACTTTGACACCGCCAACCAGGGCTCAATTGGAAGCACCTTTGGGCAGAAAGCTTTCCTTATTTTCAGAAAATTGGCACATTATTACAAGGGACAAATGGACACTACAAATAATAGACAAAGATAGAGGTTCCATTTCCACACATTACCGAAAAGAAAAGGCATGCCAGACCTGCCACCAAATCAAAGGGCAGAGGCTTTGAAACAAATCTCCAACTTAATGCAAATGAAAGCAATAGAAAAGGTTCCTCTCTCAGAACAAGGCCAAGGATTTTATTCCAGACTCTTCCTTGTTCCAAGAAAAGAAAAGCAATGGAGGCCTATTCTCGACTTGTCCGCACTGAATACTTATCTCATTGTGCCAAAATTCAAAATGCTTACTCTACAGCAACTCCTTCCCATGCTGGGCAAGGGGTCTTGGCTGGTAACTCTGGACCTCCAAGGAGGCATACCTGCATATCCCTATCAGACAAAGATGCAGAAGACACCTCCGACTTCTTGCAGGTTCAGAGCATTATCAATTCTCAGCATTGCCCTGTGGCTTATTTACTGCGCCCAGAGTATTCACGAAATGCTTGGCATCAGTAATTGCACACTGCAGACTTCAGGGGATGCAAATATACCCGTATCTGGATGACTGCCTTATACAAGCGGACGGCCAACAAACTTTGGTAAAGCACTTGAATTATATACCATCCACCTTCTTCAGGCCTTGGGATATACAGTCAACATTCACAAGTCAAGACTTGTACCATCCCAAAGAATAACTTTTCTGGGTGCGAATCTAGACACAACCACCCAAATGGCCTTCCTCACAGAAGAAAAACAAAGTCAACTACCGGATTACTTCAAAAACCTATCAAGACAAACTCTGCTGACTGCAAGGAAAATCCTGCAGGCCCTGGGTTACATGGCTTCTTGCATTCTTCTGATTCCTCAAGCAAGGCTACATATGAGGAAACTACAATGGTACCTAAGGAGTTTATGGACTCAGCACAGTCACAGCTTGGAAACTTTGATACCACTCATCCCATACCTTCAAAGGGAATTTCTGTGGTGGGCTCAAGCAAGCCAATCAAACAGGGGTCTGCCCTTCAGCAAACCAATAGCCAGCCAAACCATTACAACGGACGCTTCAGACCACGGATGGAGAGCGCACATGGAGGGAAGGTGCATTCAGGGACTATGGTCACAAAAAGAGCTACGCATGCACATAAACCAAAAGGAAATGCTGGCAGTGATGCATGCAATCGAGGCCTTCAAGCTATTTCTACATCAAGGCCACCTTCTAATAAGGACAGACAACACCACAGTTATGTGGTACATAAACAAGCAAGGAGGCACCCATTCCTACCCTCTTTGCAGACTGGCAATGAATCTATGGGAACTTTCCTTGACACTCAATATAGAGCTGCAATCCCAGTTTGTGCCAGGAAAGGACAATATACTGGCGGTCAGCTTAAGCAGGAACATCATGGATGCACACGAATGGATGCTGCACCCAGACATCTTCCATCAGATAACACAATTATGGGGGAGACCGGACATAGACCTCTTTGCCTCCCCACACAATCATCAGCTGAAGAAATTCTGCTCAAGGACATACCACCCACAAGCATGGAAAGTGGACGCCCTCTCTTTCAGCTGGAGAACTCTAACAGTGTATGCATTCCCACCTCTTCCATTAATGACCAAGGTCTTACTGAAGATCGGGGCAGAGCAGCCAAAACTGATTCTGATTGCTCCGGACTGGCCAAGGCAGCACTGGTACCCATTGCTAAAGAGCATGTCACAGACGAAACCATGGCTTCTTCCACAATGGCCGCTTCTCCTGATACAGCACAATTACAAAACTCTGCATTCCAACCTGAAAACATTGCAACTAGCTGCCTGGAAAATACCTTGATTCATCACCAGGATAAGCTATCCAAGAGAGTGAAGGATAGCATCATGGAAGCTCGCAGGCCTTCCACAAGAAAGGCATACTCAGCAAAATGGAAAAGATTTCACACCTGGAGCACCTCAAAGGGCCTAGATGCAAAAGTTATTAACATGGCACATATCCTGGAATATTTGGCAGAAATGCTCCACAGTGGCCTGTCTTACTCTTCCATTAAAATTCATGCTTCAGCAATTTCAGCAGAGTACAATACTGATCCACCTGTCTTCTCTCATCCTCTCCTAAGACGGTTTCTAAGAGGAATTAAAAACATTAATCCTCCGAGGAATCCACCAGTGCCTACTTGGGACCTTAACTTCATGTTGGAAAAACTAACACTGCCTCCCTTTGAACCAGCAGCATCTGCAGAACTACAGTTTCTGTCTTGGAAGACTGCTTTCCTTCTGGCCATAACTTCAGCAAGAAGATTATCTGAGTTACAGGCCCTCATGGCAGTGCAGCCATTTCTTATCTTTCATCAAGACAGAGTCTCTTTGAGAACCAATCCTTCATTTATGCCAAAGGTGGTATCCAGGGTCTCATTAAACCAAGCTATTCACTTGCCTACCTTCTTTCCAAATCCACAAAACAAAGGGGAAAAGCTTCTGCACACCGTGGACATACACAGACAGTTGCACTACTACTTGGACAGAACTAAAAGTTACAGAAAAACTGACCAGCTGTTTGTAGCATATGCTGCTAGTGCACAAGGAAAAGCAATTTCAAAATAGACAATTTCTAAATGGATAGGAAATTGCATTTGTTTGTTACTCCTTTCATGGAAAGACTGTGCCAGCTAACATTAGACCTCATTCGACCAGAACCACAGCCACCTCCACAGCCTTCTTAAGAGGGGTGGCTACCAAGGACATTTTAGAAGCTGCTACATGGAGCTCTGTGCATACATTTTCCAAGCATTACAATTTACCTTTATATTCCAAATCCAGAGCAGGCTTTGCTACGGCAGTCCTGCAGGGCATTTTAGCTACACCATCCTTTACATAGATCCTCCACCCCCAGATTGGCTATGGTATTCTACCCATATGTGATGACTGCAGATGCATCCTTGAAGGACATAGTACAGTTTTGTACCTACCATAAATGTTGATGTCTGATAGGTATGCATCTGCAGTCAGGTTTACCCTCCCTCCTTCCCCTCTGTGGTATTTATTGGGTACTTATCCCTTTCATAGCTTGCTGGGGTTATCTATTATGGTGTATTTGTTTTATTTATTTATATATGTATATATATATATATATATATATATATATATATATATATATATATATATATATATATGCATGTTTGGAATTTATTGCATTTATCCAAATTTAGCCTTCCTTAGAGGGCATCTGGGGCAAGAAACTGAGGAAGATGGCGTCTGCTGACGCTTTTATACCCCAGGTGCTCTGATGTCTGGGAAAGGGCGACATCAGCCAACGCTGGACCCAGACTTTGGAATCTGGCCGACCGAAGGGCTGCCTGAGGCAGGACAAACCCATATGTGATGACTGCAGATGCATACCTATCGGACATGTACATTTATGGTAGGTACAAAACTGTACTATGTCAGTGCGGGTATAAAAGAACCAGCCGACGCCACTTTCTTCAGTCTTTCTTGCCGCGCTGTGCCCGAAGCAGAAGCAGTTCGCAAGTGCCGGTCGGCCAGCTCCTGAAATTACGAAAATTTTGCAACCAAAGTCTTCTTGAAAGCTAAGTACCCGCTAGAAACTTTTCTTGCCTCAGACCGATGTCAGACAAAGTTAATATTTGTATTTCATGTGGGAAGCAAATACCACATAAGGATTTTCATTCCCTCTGCATTCCTTGCTTAGGCCCAGACCACGACATTTCGGTCTGTCGTTTTTGTGCTACATTCAACAAACGCACCATTAAGCGTCGGGTGGAGTTAGCCCAGCACTAATTTGGCAGAAAATGTAACTATAGTATGTCATCGGATACTCCAACTACAATTTTGTCTAAAAAACGCAAAGATAAGGACCGACACACGAGGTCCGCGGCCTCTACCAATACCACGCCAAAGCCGACTACAGGTGGTCCGGTTCTCAGTGAGGCGCCTACGCAGCTCCTGCCTACCGACGACACTTCATTGGCGGTGTCTTCTGTGCCCGAGGTCGCAGGCTCCTTGGCCCACACCCCGACTACAGATACCGAAGCCACTTTTGGTGGTGAAACTCAAAATGTAGACAGGTCTGCCTCCTCTCAGGGTGTCTTCAGACCACCTTCTTCTTTTCCATCAAGGCTTTCACTAAGTCTAAAGCAGCCATGCATTCTAAGAGACCAGCTACACAGGGCCCTTCTCCAGGCCCCATGCTTAAAAAACAAATGCTTAAAATGACTGAGGATTTAATTACTCAGGGGTTCTAACCCCCCCCCCCCTCCCGGACAAGTGCCCCAGAGTGGAGAAAGAATCCCCCTCTTCTGACCAGGCCTCCATTATTTCAGAGCACTCGGATGAACAGGAACATTCTTACTCCCCTTTTGAAGATTCTGATGCAGAGGAGGCCATTCCTTCTGTCTTCCCTACAGAGGATTACTCATTTGGGGAAACCTTGCATACCTTAAGGGAGCACTTCCACTGGGAAGGCCAAGAGTATTCAGATTCCAAGAAAAGGCTTGGGGATTTTCTCTTGCTACCTCAGCACAGGCCTCTGGCTATACCTGCTGTCTTAGACATACTATATGATGTGTATTTGGAGGCCTGCCTTAACCCGGATTCTTTACCTCCAGCCCCAGTCAAACCTGACTGGTACTACCGGGTTCCTGACTCACACCAATTTCTATACAAAAGCCATGCGGCTGACCCAGAAACTATCTCACAGGGCCCCAAGGGAATTAAGGCCTCCACTGCTAAAAATCCTTTACCTTCCGAGAGAGATTCCAGATTTTTAGAAAGGTGGGGAAAAAAGGTATACACTTCGGCCACCTTAACCATGAGGGAATTAAACTGCCAGTTCCATATGTTAAAGTACCAACAGTTTCTGTTATCACAGTTGAGAAGCAAAATGTCACAACCTGAACAACCAGACTTGAAGGAGTTGCAGGATTTGATGCATAATGCAGAACAAGTGGGTAAATGTACCTTGCAATGTGGTTTTGATGCTTTAGAGGCCTCATGTAGAGCTGCTGTTACAGGATCAGTCATACATAGACATGCCTGGCTCAAGGAGCAAACCTTACCAGATCATGTCAAAGCTAAATTACTAGATGCCCCTCTACAAAAGGATGTATTATTTGGTGTTAAAGCGGAGGAGGTATTAAAGAAAATGGAGGAAAAGGCTAAATCAATGCAGACAGTGAAAGATTTTCTACAGGTACAACCTCCACGTTTCAGTAGAAATTGTCCCTCCAAAAATTGGTCCTTTCCAGCCCCGGACAGACCCCAAAGAGGTAGATACAGACGCCCGAGGGGCAGAGGGCAATCTCAAGGATTGTTTAGAGGCAGACAATGGCAAGCTCCTACCCAGAGGTGGTGAGGATAGTTTGCAGCCATTCAGAAAGCAAGCCCAATGACTTTCCCCTTTGCATGCCAAGCAAAGCTCAAATGGCAGCACCCTTAGGTGGAAAACTGGCATTATTTTCGAAAAATTGGCATATTGTCACAAAAGACAAATGGATCCTGGACATTATAAACAGAGGCTACAGATTCCATTTTCACACCCTTCCAAAAAAGAGAGGCCTGACAAACCTGCCACACAATCAAAGGGCAGAGGCACAAAGACAAATTTCAGATCTCATGGACATGAAAGCTATTCAAGAGGTACCTACTCAAGAACAAGGTCAAGGTTTTTATTCCAGACTATTCCTGGTACCAAGGAAGGGAAAAGATTGGAGACCTATTTTGGACCTATCCATCCTAAACACATTTTTACTCGTACCAAAATTCAAGATGCTCACATTACAGCAGCTCCTTCCCATGCTGGGCAAGGAGTCTTGGCTGGTAATATTGGACCTCAAGGAGGCATACCTGCATGTCCCAGTCAGACAAAATTGCAGAAGATACCTCGGATTTCTTGCAGGTTCAACCCATTATCAATTCTCTGCATTGCCCTTTGGCTTATCTACTGCACCCAGAGTATTCACGAAATGCCTGGCATCAGTAATTGCCTACTGCAGACTTCAAGGGATACAGATATACCCATATTTGGACGACTGCCTGATCCAAGCGGACAGCAAGCACATACTTCTGAAACATCTGGCTTTTGTAATAATGTTGTTGAATTCTCTGGGATACACAGTCAACAAAAAGAAATCAAGGCTAATACCCTTTCAGAAAATAATTTTCCTGGGTGCCAACTTGGACACAAACACCCAGATGGCCTACCTCACGCCATAGAAACAGGGGCAACTAACTCAATACTTCAGAAAACTAGCAAATTTCACCAGGCTGACTGCAAGGAAAATCCTGCAGGCTCTGGGATTCATAGCATCTTGCATCCTACTAATCCCATGTGCAAAGCTGCATATGAGGAAACTTCAGTGGTACCTGAAAAACTATGTTCTCAACGCAGCCACAGTTTGGAAACAATATTACCATTAATTCAATGTCTTCAAAAGGAATTTCTGTGGTGGGCTCAAGCATGCCAAACAAACACAGGTCTCGCATTCTGCAAGCCTCAAGCAAATCAAGTCATCACAACAGACGCCTCGGACTACGCCTGGGGGGCGCACATGACAGATCGGTGAATTCAGGGCAAATGGTCCCAAAAAGAAAAGCACCTTCACATCAATCAAAAGGAAATGCTAGCAGTAATAAATGCTATTATAGCTTTCAAAGACCTTCTGCATCCAGGTCAACTATTGATAAGGACAGACAACACCACAGTAATGTGGTACATAAACAGGGAGGAACCCATTCATACCCCCTATGCAGGCTGGCCATGTCACTTTGGAACATGGCTCTGGAATTACAAATCGAACTTCAAGCACAGTATTTGCCAGGCAAGGAAAACACGCTGGCAGACAACCTAAGCAGAAATATGACAGATCCACACGAATGGAAGTTGCATCCTCAAATTTTTACAGAGATAATACAAGCATGGGGAAGGCCAGACATAGATCTCTTTGCCTCCCACAAAAATCACCAATTGACAAAATTCTGCTCAAGGACTTTTCATCCACAGGCCTGGAGAGTGGACGCTCTCTCTTTCAGTTGGACAAAAATGAAAGTTAATGCCTTTCAGCCTCTTCCTCTGCTGCCCAAAGTTCTATTAAAAACCAGAGCAGACAGACCAAAGATGATTCTCATTGCTCCACACTGGCCAAGACAGCACTGGTATCCACTCCTGAGGAGCCTGACGCATTCTCCACCATGGACCCTGCCTCTAATGCCTCTTCTTCTGACTCAGCACAGCTTCAAAACTCTTAACAGTCAGCTGAAAACACTCAATCTGGCCGCATGGAAGATTCCGTAACATCACAACAGACCCTGCTCTCCAAGGAGGTGCAGGATGTCATTTTGGAGGCCAGAAGGCCGTCTACTAGAAAAACTTACTCCACAAAATGGAAACTGTTTTGTGCCTGGAATGAGAAACAGGGCCAGAATCCTGGAAAACTAAATTTACCTCAAATATTACAGTATCTAGCTGAGCTGCTAAGCAGTGAACTTTCATTTTCTTCCATCAAAATCCATGCCTCAGCCATTTCTGCAGAATACAACACTGATCCACCTTTATTCTCTCACCCCCTCTTAAGACTGTTCCTCAGAGGGGCGAAGAATATAAAACCCCCAAGGAAACGACCAATACCTGCTTGGGACCTCAATTTCATTCTAGAAAAGCTGACCTTGCCTCCCTTTGAGCCAGCTGCCTCAACAGATTTGCAATATTTGTCCTGGAAAACAGCTTTCCTTCTGGCTATCACCTCAGCTCGCAGGGTATTGGAACTACAAGCCCTCATGGTTGTGCAGCCTTTTATCATTTTCCATCAGGACAGAGTTTCCTTATGAACCAACCCGTCCTTTATGCCAAAGGTGGTATCCAGGGTAGCTTTGAATCAGGCTATCCACTTACCGACCTTTTACCCTAATCGTCAAAACAAAGGGGAGAGACTACTGCATTCCTTGGACATCCACAGACAGCTGCGTTATTTGGACAGAAGAAAGCCTTTCAGAAAAACAGAACCGCTCTGTGTCCTATGCTATAGGAGCTCAAGGGAAGCCAATTTCCAAACAGACAATCTCAAAATGGATAGCCCACTGCATACGCTTTTGTTACTCTTTTCATGGTAAAACTGTACCTGCAGGCATCAGATCTCACTCCACAAGGGCCACAGCTACCTCTGCAGCTTTCCTCAGAGGAGTTCCTACCAAAGATATTTTGGAAGCAGCCACTTGGAGTTCTGTGCATACCTTCTCCAAGCACTACCACCTACCATTATACTCCAAAACTAGAGCAGGCTTTGCCACTGCAGTCTTGCAGGGCATCCTGGCTCCTCCTAGTTCCACCTAGTGCCTACCACCCTTTTCTTAGCTTTGGTATTCTACCCATCTGTTATGACTGTAGTTGTATGCACAGTGAACATAATACAGTTTTATACCTACCATAAATGTAGAAGAGTGCTGATACAGCTGCAGTCCAGGTTTCCCTGCCTCCTTCCCCTCTTGGGGCAGGCCTATTGGCTAACACCTCCTCATACAACCTGATTGGGGTATTCATTTATGGTGTATTTGCTTGCAACTACTGTATTTTGATTATATTGCATTGCTTTATTGTATAAATTTATGTATTGCCTTGCTTCTGGGGGCACCTGACGTCTGGGGCAAGAAATACTGAAGAAAGTGGCTTCGACTGGTTCTTTTATACCCCTGTCGCACTGACGTTAGGGAAGAAGCGACGACAACCGACGCCGGATCTAGACTTTGGAATTAGGCCGACCGAGGACCCGCCAGACGGCAGGAGAACCCATCTGTTATGACTGCAGCTGTATTAGCACTCGAACATCTACATTTATTGTAGGTACAAAACTGTACTATACAGATTTCATTTCCACACGTTGCCAACTCCAAACGGGTGGCCAGACCTGCCCCCAAATCAGTGGGCAGAAGCTCAGAAACAAGTACTTTCCCTCCTAAACATGGGGGCTATTCAGTTAGTACCAGAAGAGGAAAAGGGACAAGGTTTCTATTCCAGACTGTTCATGGTACCCAGAAAAGACAAATGATGGCATCCAATTCTGGACCTGTCTACTCTAAGCACCTTTCTGGACATTCCAAAATTCAAGATTCTGACTCTTCACCAGTTACTTCCTATGCTAGGCAAGGATGCCTGGTTGGTAACTCTAGATTTAAAAGAGGCTTACCTGCATATCCCAATCGGGGAATCTTGCAGAAGATACCTAAGCTTCAATGCAGGCTACTTGCATTATCAGATGTTCATCGTGCATACAGCTGCAGTAATCACAGATGGGTTTTCTGCCATCAGGCGGGTCCTCGGTCGGCCGAATTCCAAAGTCTAGGTCCGGCGTCGGCTGCTGTCGCTTTCTTTCCTGACATCAGTGAGGCAGGGGTATATAAGACACAGCCAACGCCATTTTCTTCAGTCTTTTTTTGCTGAGCGGTGCCCGAAGCAGAAGGAGTTTGCAAGTGCCGGTCGGCCAGCTCCTGAATTTATGAAAAATTGGAAACCGAAGTCTTCATTAAAGCTACGTACCCCGTTGGGGAAACTTTTCTTGCCTCAGACCGATGTCAGAAAAAGTTAACAATTGTATTTCTTGTGGGAAGCATATACCGCATAAGGATTTCCATTCCCTCTGCATACCTTGTTTAGGCCCAGACCACGACGTCTCGGGCTGTCGCTTTTGCGCTACTTTCAATAAACGCACTATTAAGCGTCTGGCGGAGTTCGCCCAACACTTTTTTGGTAAAGCCTTTGATTATAAAATGTCGTCGGAGACCCCGACTACCGGTTTGTCCAAAAAATGCAAGGACAAGGACCGACACGTGAGGTCCGCCGTCCCCACCGACACCACGCCAAAACCGGCTACACGTGGTCCGGTTCTCAGCGAGACGCCTATGCAGTCCCTGACTACCGACGACACTTTTTTGGCGGTGTCTTCTGTAACTGAGACCGCAGGTACCTCGGCCCATACCCAGACTACAACCACTGAAGCCACTGTGAGCGTTGAGCCTCCTAATGTGGACAGGTCCACTTCCACCCATGGTGTCTTTAGACCCTCATCTTCCTTTTCCATTAAGGCCTTTACTAAGTCCAAATCAGCCAGGCATCCCAAGAGGCCTGTTGCACAGGGCCCATCTCCAGGCCCCATGCCTAAAAAGCAGATGCTTAAAATGGCTGAGGATTTAATTAACCTTATCAGGGGTTCCCCACCCCCTCCAGACAAAAGACCCAGAGTGGAGGAAGATTCTCCCTCTTCTGATCAGGGCTCCATTTTTTCAGATCATTTTGATGTAGAGGAACACTGTTACTCCCCTTTTGAAGATTCTGATGCAGAGCAGTCCATTCCTTCTGCATCTCCTCCCGAGGATTTTTCTTTTGGGGAAACCTTGCACACCTTGAGGGAACACTTCCATTGGGAAGGCCAAGACTTTTCTGATTCCAAGAAAAGACTTAGGGAAGATACCTCCTGTCTTGGACATACTTGATGATGTTTATTCGGAGGCTTGCCTTAATCCGGATTCCCTGCCTCCTGCCCCAGTCAAGCCTGATAGGTACTACAGAGTTCCTAACTCTCACCAATTTCTTTACAAAAGCCATAATGCTGACCCTGAAACCATTTCTCAAGGCCCCAAGGGAATGAAGGCCTCTACTGCTAAGAATCCACTACCTTCCGAAAGAGAGTCAAGATCCTTAGAAAGGTGGGGAAAAAAGGTATATACCTCGGCCACCCTAGCCATGAGGGCCTTAAATTGTTAGCTTCATATGCTTAAATATCAGCAGTTTCTGTTATCACAATTAAGAAATAAAATGTCTCAACCTTAACAACCAGATTTGAAGGAGTTGCAGGATATGATGCATAGTGCAGAACAAGTGGGTAAACACACCTTACAATGTGGCTATGATGCCCTAGAGGCCTCAAGTAGAGCTGCTGTTACAGGATCAGTCATTCGTAGACATGCATGGCTTAGGGAACAAATCTTGCCTGATCATGTGAAAGCTAAACTACTAGATGCTCCTTTACAAAAGGATGTGCTATTTGGTACTAATGCTGAGGAGATACTACGGAAAATGGAAGAAAAAGCCAAATCTATGCAATCTGTCAACTTTTCTACAGGTTCAACCACCACGTTTTAGCAGAAATTGGCCTTCTAAAAACTGGTCCTTTCCGGCCACGGACAAGACCCAAAGAGGTAGGTACAGGCACACAAGGGGCAGAGGACAATCACAAGGATCATATAGAGGCAGGCAATGGCAAACTCCAGCACCAAGAGGTGGCGAAGACAGTGCACAACAATACAGGAAACAAACCCAATGACTTCCTCCTTTCCATGCCAAGCAAGTCTCAGCTGGCAGCACCCTTGGGAGGATAGCTGGCATTATTTACAAGAAATTGGCATATTGTCACAACAGACAAATGGATCCTGGACGTTATAAACAGAGGCTACAGATTTCATTTTCACACTCTTCCAAAAATGAGAGGCATGCCAAACCTGCCACACAATCAAAGGGCAGAGGCACAACTACAAATTGCACAGCTCATAGACATGAAAGCTATTCAAGAGGTTACTTACTCACGAACAAGGTCAAGGTTTTTATTCCAGGCTATTTCTGGTACCAAGGAAAGGAACCGATTGGAGACCCATTTTGGACTTATCCATCCTAAACACATTCTTACTCGTACCAAAATTCAAGATGCTCACATTACAGCAGCTTCTTCCCATGCTGGGCAAGGAGTTTTGGCTGTTAACATTGGACCTCAAGGAGGCATACCTGCATGTCCCAATCGGACAATGCTGCAGAAGATACCTCAGATTTCTTGCAGGTTCAATCCAGTATCAATTCTCTGCATTTCCCTTTGGCTTATCTACTGCGCCCAGAGTATTCACGAAATGCCTGGCATCAGTAATTGCCTACTGCAGACTTCAAGGGATACAAATTTACCTTTATTTGGACGACTGCCTGATCCAAGCGGACAGCAAGCACATACTTCTGGAACATCTGGCTTATGCAATACGGTTACTGAATTCTCTGGGTTACACAATCAACAAATTGAATCCAGGCTAACACCATCTCAGAAAATAACTTTCCTGGGTGCCAACTTGGACACAAACACCCAGATGGCCTATCTTACGCCAGAAAAACAGGGGCAACTAACTCAGTACTTCAAAATACTAGCAAATTTTACCAGGCTTACTGCAAGGAAAATCCTGCAGGCTCTGGGCTTCATGGCATCTTGCATTCTTTTAATCCCATGTGCAAAGTTGCATATGAGGAAACTTCAATGGTACCTAAAAAAACTATGGTCTCAACACAGCCATAGTTTGGAAACAATAATACCAATAATTCCATGTTTGCAAAAGGAATTTCTATGGTGGGCCCAAGCATGTCAAACAAACACAGGTCTCCCATTCTGCAAGCCTCAAGCAAATCAAGTCATCACAACAGACGCTTCAGATTACGCCTGGGGGGCGCACATGACAGACAGGTGCATTCAGGGCAAATGGTCCCAAAAGGAAAAGCACCTTCACATCAATCAAAAAGAAATGCTAGCAGTGATAAATGCAATTACAGCTTTCAAGGACCTCCTGCATCCAGGACAATTATTGATAAGAACAGACAACACCACAGTAATGTGGTACATAAACAAACAAGGAGGAACACATTCACACCCCCTGTGCAGACTAGCCATGACACTTTGGAACTTAGCTCTGGAATGGCAAATCGAACTTCAAGCACAGTACTTGCCAGGTTTGGAAAACACGCTGGCAGACAATCTAAGCAGAAATATGACAGATCCACACGAATGGAAGTTGCATCCTCAAGTGTTTACAAAGATAATCCAAGCGTGGGGGAGGCCAGACATAGATCTCTTCGCTTCCCACAGGAATCATCAATTGGAAAAGTTTTGTTCAAGGACCTTTCATCTAAAGGCCTGGAGAGTGGACGCCCTTTCATTCAGTTGGACAGCATGGACAGTTTACGCTTTCCCACCTGTGCCTCTTCTGCCCAAGGTGCTCTTGAAAGCAAGAGCAGACAGACCGAAGATGATACTGATTGCTCCAGATTGGCCAAGACAACACTGGTACCCACTCCTGAGGAGCCTAACACATACTCCTCCCTGGCCCCTACCTCTAATGCCTCTTCTGCTGACTCAGCACAGCTACAAAACTCTTCAGTCAGCTGAAAACACTCCATCTCGCTGCATGGAAAATTCCTTAACACCACAACAGACCCTACTCCCCAAAGAGGTGCAGGATGTCATTTTGGAGGCCAGAAGGCCATCTACTAGAAAGGCTTACTCCGCAAAATGGAAACTGTTTTGCTCTTGGAATGAGAAAAAAGGCCAGGACCCTAGAAAACTGAATTTGCCTCAGGTATTACAATATCTAGCTGAACTGCTGAACAGTGGACTTCCATTTTCCTCCATAAAAATCCATGCCTCAGCCATTTCTGCAGAATTCTACACAGATCTACCCTTATTCTCTCACCCACTCTTAAGACAGTTCCTCAGAGGGGCTAAGAATATAAGACCACCAAGGAAACAACCAGTGCCAGCCTGGGATCTTAATTACATTCTAGAAAAATTAACATTGCCTCCCTTTGAACCAGCTACCTCAACAGATTTGCAATATTTGTCCTGGAAAACAGCTTTCCTTCTGGCCATTACCTCAGCTCATGGGGTTTCGGAACTACAAGCCCTCATGGCTGTGCAGCCTTTTCTCATCTTCCATCAGGACAGGGTTTCCCTTCGAATCAACCCGTCATTTATGCCTAAAGTGGTATCCAGGGTAGCTTTAAATCAAGCCATACACTTACCTACCTTTTACCCCAATCCTCAAAACAAAGGGGGAAGGCTGCTACACTCCTTAGACATCCATAGACAGCTACGTTATTATTTGGACAGAACAAAGCCTTTCAGGAAATCAGAACAACTTTGTGTCCTATGCTGTAGGAGCTCAAGGGAAGCCAGTTACCAAACAGACAATTTCAAAATGGATAGGCCACTGCATACGGTTTTATTACTCCTATCATGGAAAATCTGTCCCTACAGGCATCAGATCCCACTCCACCAGGGCCACAGCTACCTCTACAGCCTTCCTCAGAGGAGATGTCCTTCAAGGATGCATCTGCAGTCATAACATATGGGTTGTCCTGCCTCAGGCAGCCCTTCGGTCGGCCTGATTCCAAAGTCTGGGTCTGGCCTCGGCTGATGTCGCACTTTCCCCGATGTCAGAGCGTCTGGGGTATAAAAGCATCAGCCGACGCCATCTTCCTCAGTCTTTCGTGCCGCGCGGTGCCCGAAGCAGAAGCAGTTCGCAAGTGCCGGTCGGCCAGCTCCTTTGATTCAGCTACCGAAGACTTCGAAAAAGCTAAGTACCCTGTTGGGGACTCTTTCTTGCCTCAGCCGATGTCAGATAAAGTAAATAATTGTTTAACTTGTGGGAAACAAATACCTCATAAGGATTTCCACTCTTACTGCCTCCCTTGCTTAGGCCCGGACCACGACGTCTCGGCTGCTCTGCCTGTGCTTCCTTCAACCGACGAACGCTTAGGCGTCGGTCGGAGGTTGCAGAGGAATATTTCGGGGCTAGTTTTGCATATAAAATGCCGTTGGAGACTCCGACTTCTCATGTAGTTAAAAAGACGGAAGGACAAGGACCGACCCTCGCGGCCCGCGGTTTCGGCTGAAACCACGGTCAGGCCTACCGCGAGTGTCTCTGTTTCGGCTGAAACAGAGTCCTCGGTGCTTCCTGTTGCCGAAACCTTACAACCGACTACCTCGGCCTCGGAGGCTCCGGCCGAGTCGGTTATTGAACTACCTACGGAAACCGGTGTCCAGGACATGTCCGACACCATTCCTTTAGACAAGTCCACCCCTGCACGTGGTGCAGCCAGACCCCCTGCATCCATGTCCATTAAGGCCTTCTCTAGGGCTAAAGCTGCCAAACTTGCCAAAGCTTTGCCTCCCAAGTCTACCTCTCGGAGGCCTTCTACCAGCACTCAAATTCTCAGCCTAGCAGTGCATCTTATCTCCTTAATTAGAGGTTCTCAACCTCACCCGGACAGGGGCTCTCTTCCACCTCCAGACAAAAGGCCCAGGGTTGAGCCCTCTGACCCCCACTCTTCAGATGAGTCTACGGATGAATCTGTGTTGTCAGAGCACCAGCAGTAGGCTTATTCGGCCTACGAGGATTCTGATGCTGAAGAATCTATTCTTTCGGCCTCCCCTCCTGAAGAGTTTTCTTTTGGTGAGACACTGCATTCTATGAGAGAACATTTCCAATGGCAGGGCCAGGAATTTTCTGATTCCAGAAAAAGATTAAGGACCTTTTTGCATTTACCTCAGCATAGGCCTTTGGCTATACCTCCTGTTTTGAATGTTATTGATGATGTGTACTCTGATGCTAGTACAGCCCCTGATTCTCTCCCTCCGGCTCCTGCCAAACCTGATAGGTACTACAGGGTTCCGGATTCTCATTTTCACCTGTACAAGACCCACACTGCAGACCCAGAAACCATTTCACAGGGCCCAAAAGGGGTTGCAGCTGCCACTGCTAAAAATCCTTTACCTTCTGAAAGGGAATCTAGAGCATTAGAGCGATGGGGAAAGAAAGTTTATACTTCTGCAACTCTTTCTATGAGGGCATTAAATTGTCAATTCCACATGATTCAGTACCAAGAGTATTTGTTAGATGAATTGTATAAGAAACTTTCCTCCTCTGAGCCCCTTGACCGTAAATCACTTCAGGATCTGGTACATAACTCACAGCAGGTTAGCAACCATTTTTTGCCATGTGGTTATGATGCACTGGAAGCTTCATGTAGGTCAGCAATGACAGGGGCAGTTATATGAAGGCATGCCTGGTTGAAGGAACAATCTCTACCGGACCATGTTAAAGCTAAGCTCCTGGATGCTCCAATGGAAAAACAAAAATTATTTGGTTCCACGGCCCAGGAGGTCTTAAAGAAGTTTGAAGAAAAGGCAAAATCTGTGCAAACAGTCAAGGACTTTCTGCAGGTACAACCACCGAGATTCAGCAGAAATTGACCTACTCAGAATTGGTCCTTTCCGGACTCAGAAAGATCACAGAGAGGCAGGAACAGGCGTACCAGAGGTAGAGGGCAAGCTAGAGGCCACTACAGAGGCCGTCACTGGCAGCCACCAAGCCAGAGAGGTAGTGCAGGAACAGCAACAACTGCTACACCAGGACAAACACAATGACTTATTTTTGACTCCGCCAACCAGGGCTCAATTAGAAGCACCATTGGGCGGAAAGCTTTCTTTATTTTCAGAAAATTCGCATTACATTACAAGGGACTCATGGCCACTGCAAATAATAGACAAAGGCTACAGGTTCCATTTCCACACATTGCCAAAAAGAAAAGGAATGCCAGACCTGCCACCAAATCAGAGGGCGGAGGCTTTGACGCAAATCACCAAATTACTACAAATGAAAGCCATACAGAAGGTTCCTCTCAGAAGAAGGCCAAGGTTTTTATTCAAGGTTATTCCTTGTTCCAAGGAAAAAAAATCAATGGAGGCCTATTCTTGATCTGTCAGCACTGAACACTTACCTCATTGTGCCGAAATTCAAGATGCTGACCCTACAGCAGCTTCTTCCCATGCTGGGCAAGGAGTCTTGGCTGGTGACTCTAGATCTCAAGGAGGCATACCTGCATGTCCCCATTCGACAAAGTTGCAGAAGACACCTTAGATTTCTTGCAGGATCAGAGCATTATCAATTCTCAGCATTGCCCTTTGGCTTATCTACTGCGCCCAGAGTATTCACGAAATGCCTGGCATCAGTAATTGCACACTGCAGACTTCAGGGGATTCAAATCTACCCATATCTGGACGACTGCCTGATACAAGCGGACAGCAAGACAAATTTGTTAAAGGACTTGGACTGCCATCCAGCTATTACAGGCCTTAGGATACACAGTCAACATCCAAAAATCAAGACTTGTACCATCCCAAAGGATAACCTTTTTGGGTGCAGATCTAGATACAACCACCCAAATGGCCTTTCTCACAGAAGAAAAACAGAAACAACTTCCAGATTACTTCAAGAATCTGACAAGACAAACTCTGCTAACTGCAAGGAAAATCCTGCAGGCCCTGGGTTTCATGGCATCCTGCATAATACTAATTCCACAAGCCAGGCTACATATGAAAAGATTGCAATGGTACCTAAGGAGTGTATGGACTCAGCACAGTCGCAGCTTAGAAACTCTGATTCCAATCATACCTTGCCTTCAAAAGGAATTCCTGTGGTGGGCTCAAGCCTGCCAGACCAACAGAGGGTTGCCTTTCTTCAAACCAAAAGCAAACCAAACCATCACCACGGATGCTTCAGACCGAGGTTGGGGAGCACACATGGAGGACAAATGTATCCAAGGGCTATGGTCTCAAAGGCAGCTGCAAATGCACATAAACCAAAAGGAAATGCTGGCAGTGATGCATGCAATTGAGGCTTTCAAACCTTTCCTTCAACAAGGCCACCTGCTAATAAGGACAGACAACACCACAGTTATGTGGTACATAAACAAGCAAGGAGGCACGCACTCCTACCCTCTATGCAGACTGGCTACAAATCTATGGGATCTTTGTTTGAAACTCAATATACAACTACAGGCCCAGTTCGTGCCAGGGAAAGACAATACTCTGGCAGACAGCTTAAGCAGAACTACCATGGATGCACACGAATGGATGCTGCACCCAGACATCTTCTTACTCATAACACAGACATGGGGAAGGCCTGAGATAGATCTGTTCGCCTCACCCCACAAACAACTGAAAATTTTTTGCACAAGGACATACCATCCACAAGCATGGAAGGTGGACTCTCTCTCTTTCAGCTGGAAAGCCCGAAAAGTCTATGCTTTCCCACCAATCCCTTTAATGTCCAAGGTTTTACTGAAGATCAGAGCAGAACAACCAAAGGTGATCCTGATAGCTCCAGACTGGCCAAGGCAGCATTGGTACCCACTGTTGAAGAGCTTGTCACAGACGAAACCATGGCCTCTCCCATTATGGCCTCTTCTGACGCAGAACAATTACAAGATCCTGCATCCCAACCTAAAGACCTTGCAGCTAACTACCTGGAGAATACCATGACTCCTTACCAGGACAGCTTATCCCAGAGGGTAAAGGACATTATTATGGAAGCTCGCCGCCCTTCCACAAGGAGGGCATACTCAGCAAAATGGAAAAGATTTCTCATTTGGAACCAACAAAAGGCCTCGATGTGACAGTGATGAACATGTCACATATACTGGAATACTTAGCAGAATTGTTCCACAATGGCTTGTCTTATTCTACCATCAAAATACATGCCTCGGCAATTTCAGCAGAATACAATGTAAATCCTCCTGTCTACTCGCATCCTCTCTTAAGACAATTTCTCAGAGGAATCAAAAACATCAATCCTCCAGGAAGGCCACCTTTACCTACTTGGGACCTCAACTTTGTGCTGGAAAAACTTACACTTCCTCCATTTGAACCAGCAGCATCGGCAGATCCACAGTTTCTATCCTGGAAAACTGCATTCCTTCTGGCCATAACTTCAGCAAGAAGAGTATCTGCGTTACAAGCTTTAATGGCAGTGCAGCCATTTCTTATTTTTCATCAGGACAGAGTTTCATTAAGAACCAACGCAACTTTTATGCCAAAGGTGGTATCTAGAGTATCCTTGAACCAAGCAATTCATTTGCCTACATTCTTCCCAAATCCACAAAATAAAGGGGAGAAATTTCTACACACTCTGGATATCCACAGACAATTACGCTACTATTTGGACAGAACTAAAAGTTACAGAAAGACTGACCAACTGTTTGTAGCTCATGCTGCTGGGACACAAGGAAAAGCAATTTCCAAACAGACAATCTCAAAATGGATAGGAAATTGCATTCGCTTTTGCTACTCCTTTCATGGAAAGACTGTTCCTGTGAATATTAGGCCTCATTCCATGAGAGCCACAGCCACCACTACAGCCTTCCTAAGAGGGTTGGCTACCAAGGACATTTTAGAAGCTGCTACATGGAGCTCCGTGCATACTTTTGCCAAGCATTACAATTTACCCTTATACTCCAGATCCAGAGCAGGTTTTGCTACAGCAGTCCTGCAGGGTCTCTTAACTACACCTTTCATTTTCTTAGTACCTCCACCCCCAGATTGGCTATGGTATTCTACCCACATGTTATGACTGCAGATGCATCCTTGAAGGACATAGTACAGTTTTGTACCTACCATAAATGTAGATGTCCGATAGGTATGCATCTGCAGTCAGGTTTCCCCTCCCTCCTTCCCCTCTGTGGTATTCCTAGGGTGCTTACCCCTTCATTAGCTAGCTGGGGGAATCTGTTATGGTGTATTTGTTTGTATATAGATATATATATATATGTATATATTTTTGCATTATGTTTGGAATTTTTTGGCATTTTATCCATATTTAGCCTTCATAGAGGGCACCTGGCATCTGGGGCAAGAAAAACTGAGGAAGATGGCGTCGGCTGATGCTTTTATACCCCAGACGCTCTGACGTCTGGGAAAGTGCGACATCAGCAGAGGCCAAACCCAGACTTTGGAATCCGGCCGACCGAAGGGCTGCCTGAGGCAGGACAAACCCATATGTTATGACTGCAGATGCATACCTATCGGACATCTACATTTATGGTAGATACAAAACTGTACTTTCCTACCAAAGATATTTTGGAGGCAGCCACTTGGAGTTCTGTGCATACCTTCACAAAACACTACCACCTGCCTTTATATTCCAAAACTAGAGCAGGCTTTGCCACTGCTGTGTTGCAGGGCATTCTGGCTCATCCCAGTCCCACCTAGTGCCTACCACCCTGTGCGTAGCTTTGGGATTCTACCCATCTGTGATTACTGCAGCTGTATGCACGATGAACATAGTACAGTTTTGTACCTACCATAAATGTAGATGTTAGAGTGCTAATACAGCTTCAGTACAGTTTACCCTCCCTCCTTTCCCTCTTGGTAAAGGCCTAGGGCCTAACCCCTTTCTGATTGGGTTATCCTTCTATGGTATATTTGCTTGCAACTACTGATTTTTGATTGTATTGCATGTATATAAATATAATTTATGTATTGCCTCCTACTGGCGGCACCTGAGATCTGGGGCAAGAAAAGACTGAAGAAAATTGCGTCGGCTGTGTCTTGCATACCCCTGCCTCACTGACGTCAGGAAAGAAAGCGACAGCAGCCGACGCCGGACCTAGACTTTGGAATTTGGCCGACCGAGGACCCGCCTGACGGCAGAAAACCCATCTGTGATTACTGCAGCTGTATTAGCACTCGAACATCTACATTTATGGTAGGTACAAAACTGTACTTTCTCTGCACTGCCCTTTGGCTTGTCTACTGCGCACAGGGTATTCACAAAGTGCCTGGCTCCAGTAATTGCATTTTGCAGGCAAAGAAATATTCAAATATATCCATACCTGGACGATTGTCTAATTCAGGCAGAAAACCAGGCCATTCTTCTAAAACATCTGGCATTTGTAAAAAGGGTAGGTACACCATAAACGAAAAAAAAAAAAACACAACTGGTACCCTCTCAAAAAATTACATTCCTGGGTGCAAGCTTGAATGCAACTGCCCAGGTGGCTTTCCTTACGCCAGAAAAGCAAATTCATTTGGTGACTTACTTCAAACAGGTGGCCACAAAAACCCTGCTGTCTGCAAGACAAATACTGCAAGTCTTGGGGTTCATGGCCTCTTGCATTCTTCTAATTCCATATGTAAGACTGCATATGAGGAAACTTCAGTGGTACTTAAAAGGTTTATGGAGTCAACATTCTCACAGCGTGGAAACAATGATTCCTATCAAACCTTGCCTGCGCCTAGAGTTCTTATGGTGGGCAGAGGCTTGCCACCAAAACAAGGGACTGCCATTCACATCACCCCCTGCCGGCCAAACCCTAACTGCAGACGCATCAGACTATGTATGCATGGAGGGCTCATCTGGCAGGGAAGTGCATTCAGGGCAAATGGAGCCCAAATCAAATGCGCCTTCATATCAGTCGGAAAGAAATGCTAGCTGTACAGAATGCACTGACAGCCTTCAGGGGCTACCTTCAACCAGGACAACTAATGGTGAAGACTGACAACACCACAGTTATGTGGTACATAAACAAGCAGGGGGGGGGGTACACAGTCCTACCCCCTCTGCAGACTAGCCATGGCATTGTGGAACACTGCCTTGAGCTACCAAGTACAACTACAAGCTCAATTCCTGCCAGGAAAGCTTAATATTCTGGCAGGCGAGCGAAGCAGAAATATTATGGACCCACACGAATGGAAACTGGGACCGTGAATTTTCAACATGTTGACATGCAAATGGGGGAGCCCAGACATAGATCTTTTTGCCTCACCCAAGAACTACCGGTTGGACAAACTTTGCACAAGAACGCCTCACAAAAAAGCCTGGAAAGTGGATGCTCTGTCCTTCAGCTGGAAAAAACTATTAGTCTATGCCTTTCCCCCTCTGCCTCCGCTCTCCAAAGTTCTACTAAAAGTCAAACGGGACAAACCAAACATGATTTTGATTGCTCCAGACTGGCCACGCAAACAATGGTTCTCACTCCTGCGCAGTGTGTCACAAATTTCTCCATGGCACCTGCCTCAAGACACCTTCCTTACTGTCTCAGCAGGAGAACCAACTTCTGCACCCTGTGCTCCAAACATTGAATCTTGCACCTTAGCTAATCATTTAAATTCCCCCTTAGCACTCCTCAGCAAACCTGTGATGGATGTCATTTTGGAGGCGAGAAGACCTAGTACTAGAAAATCTTATGCTGACAAATGGAAAAGATTCTGTGCCTGGAATCGGTCTCAAGGGATGAGCACAGCAACGCCCAATTTACCTCAGATTTTGCAATACTTAACTGAGATTCTTCACAAGGGCCCGTCTATTTCTTCCATAAAAATCCACGCCTCAGCTTTTTCAGCTCATTGCAACACTGAACCCCCACTCTTCTCTCATCCTCTGCTAAAGCAGTATTTCAGATGGGCCAAAAACTTGAGATCACCCAGGAGAGCTCCAACCCCAGCCTGGGACCTTAACTTTGTATTGGAGAAACTCACTCTACCTCCTTTCGAGCCAGCTGCTACCGCAGACTTAAAATGTCTTTCCTGGAAAACAGCATTCCTTTTAGCAATAGCTTCAGCTAGAAGGATATCTGAATTACAGGCCCTTATGGCAGTGGAGCCTTTCATCATTTTTCATGCGGACATGGTGTCTCTCAGGACAAATCCATCGTTCATGCCCAAGGTGGTATCCAGTGTGGCTCTTAATCAGTCCATTCATTTGCCAGCTTTCTTTCCCAATCCACAGAACAAGGGGGAGCAGATTCTGCATTCATTGGATGTACACAGACAACTTTAGGTTCTACTTAGGCAGGACTAAAGCTCAAAGAAATTCTGAACTGCTGGTAGCATTTGCTGCAGGGGCAGAGGGGAAAGCTATTTCAAGACAAACAATTTCTAAATGGATAAGCCATTGTATTAATTTCTACTATAAGCACCATGGAAAACCTATTCCCCCAGGGGATCAGATCTCCTTCCACCAGGGCTGCATCTACTTCTACAGCCCTTCTCAGTGGTGGTCTTACCAGGGATATTCTCGAAGCTGCTACCTGGAGTTCAGTTCATACTTTCACCAAGCATTATCACTTACCAATTTTCTCTAAATCCAGAGCTGGCTTTGCCACTGCTGTTTTGCAGGGCCTTATAGCTGGTCCTAATGCTGTATAAATCCATCCTCCCCAACCATAGCTTTGGGAATCTATCCAAATGTAATGACTGCAACAGTGATACACGAAGAACATAGTACAGTTGTGTACACTTACCGTAAATGTAGATGTTAGAGTGTATTCACTGTTGCAGTCCTGGTTACCCTCCCTCCAGCCCCGTTTTTCTCTTACTATACCTCTACTTTCCTTTGCTATGTTTAAAAGCCTTTTTGGTGTATTTACTTTTGTTTGCAGGTAAATATTTGTGTTAATTGCATATCTATATTTATATATCTATATATCTATATATATATTGCTCCCCATTTGGGGGGCACCTGACATCTGGGGCAAGAAACTGATGTAATGGCATCTGCTGCATGTTTTATACCCCTGACGTCATGGAAGAAGGGACAGCAACCGACGCAGGACCCAAGACTTTGTTAATCAGGCTGACTGAGAGCAACCTGCCAGCAGATTACCCAAATGTAATGACTGCAACACTGAATACACTCGTAACATCTACATTTATGGTAAGTGTACACCTATACTTTTTAGTGCTACTTCATACTGCCTAACCAGGAAGTTATAGGCCAGTTTGACTAATCTCATTTGTAACACTGTGGAACACGTGTATTAATTTGATAATGTATTCAGCTATCACAATCTCTCTGTATTCGCAGTCATTCTTATATCTTCTTTAACACTCCTGCTTTACTGTCACCGGTCTTTACGGATACAGCCCATCCACCTCTTTGCTGGATACCCTCATTTCCTCTTGCCTTCTTCCTGCATGTCCAAATAATCTTCACCAGATTGTATTCTGCCTTTTTGCACATGTGTCTGAATCACTACAGTCCGTTTTCTTCTGAAATTATAGCTACTTTGGTTTCTGCTGTGATGTCCTTATTTCTTTGCCCCAAAGTGTACATTATACCACCCATCTCTGGCAGTTCATCTGCATCACTTGTAGCATTCTCAACTGCTCTGACTTCACTGCTCAGGTTTCTGTGCCCTACAGTATTACTGGTTGCAACACTGTTTTGTACACCTTACTTTTCAACTTCTTTGGCATTCTTCTCTCATATGCTAACCCTGCCACACTGTGCAAGTTGACTGCAGCCTCCTCATTCAAACTTCCCTTCTCAATCACCTGTCCCAGATGCCTGAAGCTGTTAACCTGTTCCTCTATCTTCCCTTTTATCTCAATTCTGTGCTTCTTTTGAGTTCCTCCATTTACTATCATAAATGTATTACCATACTGTTTCATCCCATGTGCCTTCAGTTTTGAATTCCATTCCCCCTTTGCTCAAGTTCTTGCTCAGTCTGCCTGTAATGCTCTGTTGTCTACATACAGCAACTTTGATACATCCCTTCACCCTGTTTGCTAATGTAGCTCATCACCAGTTTGAACAATAGTGGCTCGGAGCTGAACCCTGATGCACACCCACTCCCACTGGGAATCTGTGAGACGGAATGCTGTTCAGTTGGGTGCTTGTACATAGCTTGCACTAATTCTGCCAGTGTTACTGGGACTTAGAACCACTCCAAATCATGTTTCCTAGCATCAGGTCATATCCTTCCTCAAAGTTGAGGAATGTGCAGTTGGACTCTACTCACCTCTGGCTTTTTCTCACCTGTCTGTCTTACTGCAAACATTGGGCCAGCTGTATTGCATCCTGATTTGAATCCAAGCTGCTCATCTCCCATTTTACTTTCTACTACTCTACATTTCACTCAGCCTCTCCAGAACTTTCATACAGTGTGATAGGAGTGTGATCCGTCTGTATTGCCCATAGTTGTGAACGTTCCCTTTGCTCTTGAACACTGGCTGTAGTATGCTTACTCTCCAGTCATCTAGGCTATGCCTTTCTTTCCATTGCTGCCAAGCGTTACTCTCGGGAGCTGTTTCTCCCCTATCTCACCCAAGTCTTTTTTATCGTGTCTGTCATCAGAGTCTGCTACTTTTATTGACTTAATTTTCCTTAGTGCTTTTGTTACTGCTGTGGTAAGCTCCTCCTCCATTATAGGCCTTGTCTGGGGCAGTACGTCTTCTGTGAGTTTTTCTTCATTCAGAAGCTACTGGAAGTACTCCTATCTGCCTGTCTTCTGTGGACTGGATCAAGTTGTTGCTAGTATCCCTTATGAAGGGTGTCTTATCTTTATCTTAATGTCTTTGCTTTGCAATCTGCAAGTTTCTTTGTGCCATCTACTGAGTCACCATCCTGAAGATGGTAGTGGCTCTGTTGCCTTGTTTGCTATTTAAACTCCTCTTTGCTTGTTTGTTAACCAGCCAATACTTCTTCCTAGCCTGGTTTGTCTTTTCTTTCTCCACCTTTTTCCTGCGTTCCTTTTGGTGACTTCCTGGAGTGCTGCATTCCATTGCCAGCTTTCCTTATGTACCTAATTTCCATATCTGGCTCAGCTGCATTCTGGTTTTTGTAGCCCTTGTACATGCAGTTTAAATGCTGCCATTCTTCAGCATCACCTGATGTTCTTCGTGTTTCACTGTTGCAGTCATTAAATTTGGGTTATCTGCCTGCAGGTAGCCCTCAGCTGGCCTGAATAACTGAGTCTTGGATTCCTACGTCGGATACTATCTCTTCCATGACGTCACAGGTATAAAACATGCAGCCGACGCCATTACATTAGTCTTTCTTGCCACACGGTGCCCAAATCAGAAGCAGTTCACAAGTGCCGGTTGTCTGACGCATGAAATTTTCGTTTTCGACTTATAGAACGGAAGTCTTCAAAAAAGCTAAGTACCCTGTTGGGGATCCTTTTTCTTGCTCTTAACCGATGTCAGTAAAAGTTAACAATTGTCTTACCTGTGGAAAGCAAATAACTGAAAGATTTTCATTCGTACTGCATTCCTTGCTCTGGGCCAGACCACAACGTTCCTAGCTGTCTGTTTAGTGCCTTATTCAACCCCTGAACTATTCGTCTGTCTATTTTTGCTGCAAATTATTTTGGTACTCTGTATATCTATCCAGAAATGGCTCTGGTAAGCCATCCAACTACCGATATTCTGAAAAACGTATGGATAAAGACAGACAGACCGCATAGGTCCAAAGCTGCCGATGATGCTTCCGTTAAGCCAGTCTGCCGGTACTCAGTGAGGTGCTTTCGCAGCCTCTGATACCAGCTACTTCAGATTCGCAGGCCTCTACTGAGACCCATTCAGAGTCTGGTATGCTGCGAGATGCTTCGACTATGGAACCTGCGGATATATCTACCTTGGATGGTCCGGAGACGTTGTGCAGGCACTGGCTACTGAGGGGTGTATTCAGGCCTACAGACTTGCATTTTAAACAGATGCCATCTTCTTCCAGGCCTAAAACTCTACCCATGCCTAGAAAACCAACGTCCAAACTGCATGGTCAGGCCCATATGCATAAACAACAAATGCTTAGAATGGCTGAAGACCTTATTACTTTAATTAGGGGAAGCCAGCCTTCCCCCTCTTAAGAGAACTAGAACTGATTTTCCTTCTAAGGATTTTGATATTTCTGTTTCTTCTGATCATCATTATTTGCCCTTATCTACCTATGAGGATTCTGATGCAAAGTATGCCATTCCCTCTGCTTCCCCTCCAGAAGATTTTTCTTTTGGTGAAACCTTGCATACTCTTGGGGAGCATTTCTGCTGGGAAAGCCAGGATTACTCTGCCTCCAAAAAGAGGCTTAGGGAATTCTTACTCTTTCCTCAACACAGGCCTTAAGCTATCCCTCCTGTTCTGGACATTGTAGATGATGTTTTCTTGGAATCTAGCCTGTCCCCAGACACTTTACCTCCAGCTCCCAGAAAACCTGACTGGTATTAGAGTACCTGACTCTCACAAGTTCCTCTTCAAGGATCCTACTGTGGATTCGGAGACCATTTCCCAAGGTCCAAAGGGCATTAAGGCTACTGCTGCCAAAAATCCTACCCCTTCTGATAGAGATTCTAGACCTTGAACAGATGGGGTAAGAAGGTATACACTTCTGCTTCTTTGGCCATTAGGGCTTTAAATTGACAGTTTCATATGTTAAAGTACCAGAAGCATATCATGGGACTACTTAAACAGAAAATGATGTTGATTCCTGACTGTACTGAACACAAAGAATTACAGGGTTTAATGCATTCTGCTGAACAAGTTGGTAAACATACTTTGCAATGTGGTTTTGATTCTTTAGAAGCATCTTGCAGGGCTGCTGTCACTGGGTCTGTACTTAGAAGGCATGCTTGTCTTAAGGAGCAAAACTTGCCAGATCATGTTAAAGATAAATTACTGGATGTTCCCTTAAACCAATACCGCCTGTTTGGCAATAAAGCAGAAGTCGTCTTCAAAAAGATGGTGGAAAAAGCTAAATCTATGCAAACTGTTAAAGATTTCCTGCAAGTACAGCCTCTCCGATTTAGTAGGCATTGGCCTTCTATGAATTGGTCCTTTCCAGTCGCTTCCAGGCCTTCAGTCCAAATCCAGGAACAGCAGACCACCTAGGTTAGTCTCAGGCTACACATGCTTAAGCAGTGGGGGGCTCCCACTTCCAAAGCAGGAAGTAGTAAGACACCCCCCCCCCCAGAAAAATGTCACAATGACTTAATCTTGACCTTTCCAAGCCCTGTTCATCTGCCTGCTCCCTTAGGAGGAAAGCTCGCCCTGCATGCAAAAAAACTGGGAACTCGTTACCTAGGACAAATAAGTTTTAAGTATAGTTTCCCAAGGATACAGATTCCTCTTCCACACCCTACCAACCCCAAATGGTTGGCCAGACCTAACCCCAAATCAGTGGGTGGAGGCCCAACAGCAGGCTCTCTCTTCTAAGTATCAGGGCTATTCAGCCTGTCCAGCAGAACAAAGGAAACAAGGGTTTTTATTCAAGACATTTCTTGATACCCAGAAAAGACGGCTCCTGGCGTCCTATCCTGGACCTATCTATTCTAAACACCTTCCTGGTAATCCCAACATTCAAAATGCTAATACTTCAACAGCTGCTTCCTATGCTAGGCAAAGATGCCTGGTTGGCGACCTTAGACGTGAGGGAAGCTTACCTGCACATTCCAATAAGGGAATCTTGCAGGAAATACCTACGCTTCAGGGCAGGCTTTATGCATGGTCAGTTCTCTGCACTTCCCTTTGGTTTATCTACTGTGCCCAGGTTATTCACAAAGTGTCTAGCTCCAGTCATTGCATTTTGCAGGCAGAGAAATATTCAAATATACCCATACTGATTCAGGCAGAAAGCCGGGACTTGATATTAAAACATCTGGCATTCTTAAAGAAACTTCTAACCTCACTGGGGTACACCATAAACGAAAAGAAATCTCGCCTAGTACCCTGCCAACAGATTGTATTCCTGGGAGCAATCTTGAACGCAACTTCCCAGATAGCTTTCCTCACACCAGAGAAACAAGTTAATTTGATAACCTACTTCAAACCTTTGGCCACAAAGCCCCAGCTATCTGCAAGGAAAATTCTGCAAGCCCTGGGGTCCATGGCCTCTTGCATTCTACTAATTCCATATGCAAGACTGCATATGAGGAAACTACAATGGTACAGGACCTGGAATCGGTGATTTCTATCATTCCTTGTAAAAAGAGAGTTCCTTTGGTGGGCAGAGGCCTGCTACCACAACAAGGGGCTCCTTTTCACTCTACCCCCTGCCGCCCAAACCATAACAGATGCATCAGACTATGCATGGGGGGGGGCTCACTTGGCAGGGCAGCGCATTTAGGGCAAATGGAATCAGAGACAGATGCACCTGCATATCAAGCAAAATGAAATGTTAGCTGTACAGAATTCCCTGACAGCCTTCAAAGACCGCATCCTTCCAGGACAATTATTGGTAAAGATTGATAACACCGTAGTTATGTGGTACATAAACAAGCAGGGGGGAACCCACTCGTACCCTCTGCAGGCAAGCCATGGCTCTGTGGAACCCAGCCTTAAGCTACCAAGTGCCACCTACAAGCTCAATTTCTGCCAGGCAAGCTAAATTCACTGGCAGACCTAAGCAGAAATCTCATGGACCCACACGATTGGAAACTGGAACCAAAAATATTCAACCTGTTGAACAAATGGGGGACTCCAGAGGTAGACCTATTTGCCTCCCCTCAGAACTACCAGTTGAGAAATTCTGCACAAGGACTTCCCACAGTCGAGCTTGGAAAGTGGATCTCTTGGTTTATGCCTTTCCCCATCTGCTGAAGATCAAACAGGACAAGCCAAGGGCAATAGTGATTGCACCAGACTGGCCACGGCAGCACTGGTACCTCCTCTTGCGCAGTATGACACTGCTGGAACCATGGCACCTACCTCAGACCCCTTCACTGCTGTCCCAGCAGGCAGACCAGTTTCTGCACCCTCAGCTTCAAGCCCTGAACCTTGCAGCCTGGCTAATTCCTTGAGGTCTCCAATAACATCCCACAGTAAGCAGGTGCTGGATGTCATTCTGGAGGCAAGGGGGCCTAGTACTAGGTAATCCTATGCTGAAAAGTGGAAAAGATACTGTTCCTGGAGCCAGTCTCTGGGGATGGGCACAGCGTTGCCCAGCTTACCTCATATTCTTCAGTGCTTAACAGAAGTGCTCCACAAGGGTCTATCCTTCTAGTCAATTAAAATTCATGCCTCTGCCATTTCAGCACATTATAGTACTGAGCCACCCCTCTTCTCTCATCCCCTGCTAAAGCAATTCCGTAGAGGGGCCAAAAACGTAAGACCCCCCCCCCCTCAGGAGAGCCCCTACTCCAGCCTGGGACCATAACTTTGTATTGGAAAAGCTCATTCTCTCTCCCTTTTGAGCCAGCTGCAACTGCAGAGTTGAAATTCCTTTCTTGGAAAACAGCCTTCCTTCTAGCCATGACTTCATCAAGAAGAGTGTCAGAATTACAGGCCCTAATGACAGTGGAACCTTTCATTATCTTCCATGCATACAGGGATTCCCTCAGGACCAATCTTTCCTTTATGCCCAAGGTGGTGTCTAGTGTGGCCTTAAATCAGTCCCTTCATTTGCCTACTTTTTTCCCTAATCCACAAAACAAAGGAGAACTAACACTGCACCCGCTGAACATGCACAGACAACTTCAGATTTTCTGAGAGGCTTAGTCCTGTCCAAATAAAATCTAAACAGCTGCTAGTTGGCTTTGCTGCAGGGGCAGAGGGGAAGGCCATTTCAAAGCAAACCATTTCTAAACGGATAGCCCATTGCATTCATTTCTGCTACAAGCACCATGGAAACCTACCCACAGGGGGTAAGATCCCATTCCACCAGGGCTGCATCTACCTATGCAGCCTTTCTCAGAGGAGTTCCCTACAGGGACGTCCTAGAAGCTGCTACCTGGAGCTATGTACATACCTTTACCTGACATTACCAGTTGCCTAATTTTTCTAAATCCAGAGCTGGTTTTGCCACTACAGTCTTGCAGGGCTAAATAGCTGGCCCTAATGCTCTCTAACTTCCTCCTCCCTTCCTTAGCTTTGGGAATCAACCCAAATGTGATGACTGCAACAGTGAAACACGAAGAACATAGTACAGTTGTGTACACTTATCATAAATGTTCAAGTGTATTCACTGTTGCAGTCCTGGTTACCCTCCCTCCAGCCCCCTGACTTCTCTTGGCTTTACCTTTCCTTCTTGTTTAGTGTATTTAAGTTTTCTGGTGTATTTGCTTTTTGATGGAGGTGTACCATAACCTATAATTGCTTCCCATTGTGGGGGCACCTGACATCTGGGGCAAGAAAAACTGATGTAATGTTATCGACTGCATGTTTTTATACCCCTGACGACCTGACGTCATGGAAGAAGAGACAGCATCCGATGCAGGAATCCAAGACTCTGATATTCAGGCCGGCTGAGGGCTACCTGCAGGCAGATAACCCAGATGTGATGACTGCAACAATGAATACACTCTAACATCTACATTTATGGTAAGTGTACACAACTATACTTTTAGAGGGGAAGGTTTTATATGAAAGCTGGGGGCAATTAGTGATTCTTGTAAAACTGTCATTGATTAGTTCATTGGTTGTGTGTGTGTGTGTGTGTGTGTGTGTGTGTGTGTGTGTGTGTGTGTGTGTGTGTGTGTGTGTGTGTGTGTGTGTGTGTGTGTGTGTGTGTAACATAGGTATAATGTGTGCAAGAGCAGGGGTTTACAATATATTTTGTTGTCATGGTCCTTAGCTTTTTTCTTAACTGGACTTGAGGATTATTAGGTGCATGATCTGAAGTACATGATGGACAACATAATCGGTAGTTTTAACAGAATTTTGTGAGCGTTATATTTTAAAAGAAAGCTCATCACTCGTAGAATCATTTTTTTCATTGCTGGTACTAGGCAGATGTCCTTCAAGGATGCATCTGCAGTCCTTACATATGGGTTGTCCTGCCTCAGGCAGCCCTTCGGTCGGCCGGATTCCAAAGTCTGGGTCCGGCGTCTGCTGTAGTCGCCCTTTCCCCGGCGTCAGAGCGCCTGGGGTATAAAAGCGTCAGCCGACGCCATCTTCCTCCGTCTTTCTTGCCGCGTGGTGCCCGAAGCAGAAGCAGTTCGCAAGTGCCGGTCGTCCAGCTCCTGTAATTCAGCTACCGAAGACTTCAAAAGCTAAGTACCCCGTTGGGGACTCTTTTCTTGCCTCAGCCAATGTCAGATAAAGTTAATTGCTTAACTTGTTGGAAACAAATACCTCATAAGGATTTCCACTCTTACTGCCTCCCCTGCCTAGGCCCAGACCACGACGTCTCGGCCTGTTCAGCCTGTGCTTCCTTCAATCGACGCACTCTTAGGCGTCGGGCGGAGTTTGCAGAGGAATTATTTGGGGCTAGATGTTCTTCGTTCCCCATTGCTGCAGTCCTTACTATAGGGTGTAGTCCGCCGTCCAGTCGGCCCGAATACCAGAGTATAAGGCTGACGTCGGTCAGGGCGCATTAGACTGACGTCAGTACGTCAGGGTACTAATGCGCATGACCGACGTCATATCCTCAGTCTTTTTTGCCGCATGGTCCGATGCAGAAGCAGTTTTGCGAGTGCAGGTTGGCGTTCTGAAATATTTCCGAAACCGGAGTTTCAGACCGAAACAGAGTTGGCTAAGTACCCCGTTGGGGAGCATTTTGGTTTTTTCTTGCCTCAGTATTTAACCGGATGTCAGAAAAAGTGAATAACTGTATTTCTTGTGGGAAACAGATACCTCATAGGGATTACCATACCTTGTGTATACCTTGTTTAGGGCCTGAGCACGACGTTGTTGGTTGCCGCTCTTGTGCTAGGTTTAACAAACGCACTATTAAGAGGAGGTTAGACTGTGCCAGGTTAGTGTTTGGGAAGCGTTGCAATTATAAAATGCCGTCGGATGCTCCGACGCCCGCTTCGTCCAAGAAGCGCAAGGACAAAACAGCGAAGCCTAGGGTTGATGAACCGGCAGTCCCGGACGCCGGTTCTTTAGAAGGCTCAGTGGAGCCAGAGGTTTTGCCAGGAGTTTCCATGGAGTCTCAGGCAGAAACTTTACTGTTACAGGATGTGCCTTCTCAGGAGGTAGGCCAGGCTGCGGGGCTTCTCAGGTAACTGTTCTTCCCTCTCTTCCCAAGGTAGTTAGAGCCTCTCCTTCTGTTGCCAAAACTTCTTTGAGAGGTAGGCCAAGTTCAGCTTCAGTGGGGCTTCTCCTAGCATTTCAGGTTCTGTACCTAAGAAACATATGCTTAAAATGGCAGAAGATTTGATTACTATGATTAGAGGTTCTATGCCCCTCCTGATAAGAGGCCTAGGGTGGAACCGAGTTTGATAGTTTTGAACAGTGTTCAGAGGCTTCAGAGTCTTCTGCGGAAGACTTGCAGGAGTATCCTACTTATTCTGATTCTGATGTGGATGATTCCACTCCTACAGCTTCTCCTCCTGAGGATTTCTCATTTTCAGAGACTCTGCATTCCATGAGGGAGCACTTTAAATGGGAAGGCCAGGATTACTCTGATTCCAGGAAAAGGCTTAGGGAATTCTTGTTTTTACCCCAGCATAGGCCCTTAGCTATTCCTCCTGTGTTGAATGTGGTGGAAGATGTTTTTGCAGAGGCTTCCCTGAACCCTGACTCTTTGCCTCCTGCTCCTGTTAAACCTGATAGGTATTATAGGGTGCCCGAAGCTCATAAGTATTTGTTTAAGAGTCCTAGGGCGGACCCAGAAACTGTTTCTCAGGGGCCTAAAGGTGTTAAGGCTTCTGTGGTTAAAAATCCTGTTTCCACTGATAAAGAGACAAGGGCTTTGGATAGGTGGGGAAAGAAAGTGTATACTTCTTCCACTCTAGCCATGAGAGCGTTGAATTGTCAATTTCACATGCTAAAATATCAGAATTATCTCCTTTCACAATTGAAATCTAAGGTGGATGCTTTGGCGGAAGGTATTGAGTGTAAAGAGTTGCTGGATTTGGTTCATGTGTCTGAACAAGTGGGTAAGCATTCTTTGCAATGTGGTTTTGATGCTGTACAGGCCTCCTCGAGGGTGGCTGCCACTAGTTCTGTTCTTCGCAGGCATGCCTGGTTGAGGGATCAGAATTTAGCTGAGCATGTTAAGACAAGGATTTTGGATGCTCCTTTACAGTCTGATGTGTTGTTTGGATCGCCTGTGGAAGCAGTTTTAAAGAAAATGGAGGACAAAGCTAAGTCTATGCAAACTGTTAAAGATTTTTGCAGGTGCAGCCACGAAGTTTAGTAGAAATTGGCCTGCTAAGGGGTGGACATATCCTGCTTATGATTCCCAGTCTAGGGGTAGGTCTAGACGTGGTAGGGGCAGGGCTCAAGGTTCTTTTAGGCCTAGAACAGGGAGTTCACCTGCTCAGACTTCTGGGGAGGGCAGGGGTCAGTCCTTTCGTAAACAGACCCAATGACCTGCCTTTTCAGCTGCCAGTAGATTCTCGGCTGGCAGCTCCTTTGGGAGGAAGACTGTCTCTTTTCAAAGAAAATTGGGATTTAATTACTCAAGACAAATGGGTGTTGGATATCATTCACCACGGTTACAGATTTTATTTCCATACAATGCCCCCTTTCAAAGGCATGCCAGACGTTCCTCCTCCACAAAGAAAAGAGGCTCACAAGCAAGTTTCTCAGTTACTCCAGATGGGGGCCATTCAGCCAGTCCCTGTATCAGAAAGGGGCCTAGGATTTTATTCTCGCCTGTTCCTAGTACCAAAGAAGGGGAACACGTGGAGACCAATTTTGGATTTATCTCTCCTCAACACTTATCTGGACATTCCCAAGTTCAAGATGTTAACGTTACAACAGCTGTTACCTCTGCTGGGCAAAGATCACTGGATGGTAACTTTAGATCTCAAGGAAGCTTACCTTCATGTGCCTATAAGGCTAAGTTGCAGGAAGTATCTGCGTTTCGAGCTGGAAATTTTCATTATCAGTTCTCTGCATTGCCCTTTGGCTTATCTACTGCCCAGAGTATTCACAAAGGTTCTGGCTCCAGTGATAGCTTACTTCAGGCTTCAAGGAATTCAAATCTATCCTTACTTGGACGACTGCCTGATTCTGGCTCAAGAAAAGGAAGACCTTCTACAGCATCTGGAATATGTTATAGCAGTGCTAAGATGCCTAGGGTATTCTGTGAACGAAATAAAGTCCAGTCTAGTACCCTCTCAAGACATGTGCTTTCTGGGTGTGAGACTGAATACAGCAGCCCAGATGGCCTTTTTAACCCCGGACAAACAAAAGAGTCTATCACTTTACTTCCATCAACTATCTCATCAGTCCGTGCTGACTGCAAGGACAGTCCTTCAAGCATTAGGGTTCATGGCATCTTGTATTCTGGTGCTTCCCAATGCCAAACTGCATATGAGGAAGCTACAATGGTATCTCAAAAACGTATGGACACAGCACTGCCAGGATTTGGACACTGTCATTCAAATAATACCTTGCCTTCAAAAAGAATTTTTGTGGTGGGCTCAGGAATGTCACCTAAACAAGGGACTCTCTGTGACCCGGCCAGAGGCGAGTCAGATTTTAACGACAGATGCCTCGGACATTGCTTGGGGAGCTCATCTAAATGGAAAGTGGATACAAGACAAGTGGCCTGCCAGACTACAGCATCTACATATCAACATGAAGGAGATGTTAGCAGTCCAGTTTGCATTAATGGCTTTCAAGGAGTTACTTCTTCCAGGGCAGGTGTTGATTCTAACAGACAACACAACTGTCATGTGGTACATCAACAAGCAAGGGGAACACATTCTTATCCTCTATGCAGGCAAGCAATGATTTTATGGGAGACTGCGCTAAGCTTGCAACTTACTCTTCAGGCAAGGTTTCTGCCAGGAGCACAGAACTCCTTAGCAGATGTGTTAAGCAGACAAATCATGGATCCCCACGAGTGGAAACTGGATCTTCATGTATTTCAGAAATTGACAGTGTCATGGGGAACTCCAGACATAGATCTGTTCGCTTCTCCACTAAACCACCAGCTGCCAAAGTATTGCACAAAGGGGTTTCATCACACAGCTTGGAAAGTGGATGCTCTGTCTTTCAGTTGGAAAAACCTTCATGTGTATGCCTTTCCACCTCTGCCTCTTCTTCCAAAGGTACTATTAAAGGTCAGACAAGACAGGCCAAGGATGATTTTGATAGCTCCAGATTGCCGCCCGCAACAGTGGTACCCACTACTACGGAGTCTGGTAAAGAAGCCTCCATGGCCTTTACCTCTGATTCCTCATCTGTTATCTCAGAAGGACGGTCATCTGCTCAATGTCAAGCTTCACTCTCTTCATCTAACAGCCTGGCATATTCTGTGTTGAAACACAGCAGGTCTCAACTTCCTCAACAAGTTTTAAATGTGATTATGGAAGCTAGAAGACCTAGTACAAGGAAAGTGTACGCAGAAAAATGGAAGAGATTTTTATTTTGGAGTACAGCAAAGAATTTGGAGATTTCTGAGCCTAATTTGAGTGTGGCTCTTCAATATCTTACTGAGTTATTGGACAAAGGTTTGTCCTTCTCTTCCATTAAGATTCATGCTGCAGCAATTTCAGCTCACTATGATTGTGATCCACCATTGTTTTCGCATCCTTTGTTCAAGCAGTTTCTTAGAGGGGCAAAGAATATTAGACCCCCATGTAGAGCTCCTACTCCTGCTTGGGATCTCAATTTTGTGTTGGAAAAACTTACTCTACAACCTTTTGAGCCTGCGGCTACTGCTGAATTGAAATACTTGTCATGGAAGACTGCTTTTCTGTTGGCTATTACTTCTGCAAGAAGGGTGTCTGAGTTGCAGGCCCTTATGGCAGTAGAGCCCTTTTTGATTTTCCATAAGGATAGGGTATCATTACGTACTAATCCTTCCTTTATGCCTAAGGTGGTTTCTAGTGTGGCTTTAAACCAAACTATTCATTTGCCTACTTTTTATGCAGACCCCCAAAATAAAGGGGAAAAGATTTTGCACACTTTAGATGTACACAGGCAATTGCGTTATTATTTAAGCAGGACTAAGAATTTCAGGCAGTCTCAGCAGTTGTTTGTTTCTTTTGCTTTGAGTTCACAGGGCAAGCCTGTGTCAAAACAAACTATTTCTAGGTGGATTGGCTTTGCATTGCATTTTGTTATTCCCATCATGGCAAGGAGATTCCAGCTGGGATTAGGCCTCATTCCACTAGGGCTACTGCCACTTCAACAGCATTTCTAAGGGGGGTGGCAACTAAGGATATTTTGGAAGCAGCTACTTGGAGTTCAGTGCATACCTTCTCTAAGCATTATCACCTTCCTATCTACTCTAAGTCTAGGGCTGGTTTTGCCACAGCTGTTTTGCAGGGCATGTTGTCAGCTCCTGCTTCTTTATGATTTGCCAGCCTCCCTTACCTCTGCTTTGGGATTCTACCCAATAGTAAGGACTGCAGCAATGGGGAAGAAGAACATAGTACAGTTTTGTACCTACCATAAATGTAGATGTTCGAGGATCCCCATTGCTGCAGTCCAATTTACCCTCCCTCCTTCCCCTCTGTGTTTAGGGGTGTTTGTGTAGGTGAGGTTACATGCTGATATTTTTGTATATATTCTTGTATATATTGTACATATTTTTGGTGCAGGTATTTTGGGCCTTGTCTTTTTAGGGTCTTCTGACATCTGGGGCAAGAAAAGACTGAGGATATGACGTCGGTCATGCGCATTAGTACCCTGACGTACTGACGTCAGTCTAATGCGCCCTGACCGACGTCAGCCTTATACTCTGGTATTCGGGCCGACTGGACGGCGGACTACACCCTATAGTAAGGACTGCAGCAATGGGGATCCTCGAACATCTACATTTATGGTAGGTACAAAACTGTACTTTTCTCTTATAATATGCCGTCGGAGACTCAGACTTCTCATTTAACCAAGAAACGGAAGGACAAGGACCGACACATGCAGACTGTGGTTTTGGCTGAAACCAAGGCTAGGCCTACCGCGAGTGTCTCGGTCTCGGCTGAAACAGAGTCCTTGGTCCTTCTGACCGCCGAAACCGCTCAACCGACAACTTCGGCCCCGGAGGCCCCTACTGAGTCGGTTATAGAATTTCCTTCAGATCATTTTTTTCATTGCTGGTACTAGGCAGTTATATTATTGTCTGCAACAGGCATGATGACATATTTGAAATACTTATACAGATTAGACTGTAGTAATGTTCTGTTACAGTGTAGTTGGAATTTTCACTTAAAATTACTTTGTGGCAGCACATAACCACATCAGATTATTTCTGAGCAGAGGTCTTCAGTTTTTAATTGTTGCTTCCTCCCTGACCTTTACAAATCCAAATTGTATTTTAGTGCTTTTTGCCACCATGCTTGCTGACAGCTGTGCCATTTCTGTCAGTCTTAACCCATTTATTTCCCCACTCTGGGCATTCCCAGTACATAGGCTGGAGACAACTGGAGGGACACACATTAAGGCAAACCTAGGATCTGAAGTAGGAGAATTCATTTGTCAGCAACCTGTGGGTATGGATCCAATATCGGATCTGAACCGGCATGGTTTATCCAGCTATGGATCCGAGCTCCTAGCCCCTCCCCTCACCCATAATGCCCTGCTCTCCCTACATGACCTCAGATCTAGTTTGCCGCGTTCATGGTGACAGCTGGATTTTGAGCTCCTGTCAGCTAAGTGCTTTTTTGGTGTTTTAGTAGGGAATTTCTGTCAGAAAATTCTTTTTTTGTGTGAATGTTTTAGGTTTTCCCTCTTGTAAACAAATTTTTTGTTAAATTAGTTAATTTTGTAGTACCCTCCCCTCGCTGGTACGTAGCTTGTGTGCGTGTGTATTCTTTGGGGCCTTCTGTGTGGTTAGTTTAATTTCTTTGCTTTACAAAAAAAAAAAAAAAAAAGTAGATTAGTGAATATGTCTGAGGCCCCAAAGGCAATCTTTTCAAAATGCTCCGAGTGTGGCCATAAGCTATCTCCTGCTGATGGCCACACTCTGTGCGTTCGATACCTTGGGGTTGAACACCTCACTTCTGGGTGTTCAATCTGTGCAGGGTTCAACCCCAGGGCATTGAATGCCCCCTTTGACGGTTCTGCCCTTTTTGGCAAGACAGTTCGCGACACCTTGGTCCAGAGCGAGAAGGACGGGAAGACACTGTCTGCCGTCGGAGTCCGCTTCTCTGTGCCCCAGAGGTCCTACTCTAGGAACCAAAAGGGCCAGAAGAGGATGTGGTTCCTGAAGTCGCAGCAATCCCAACCCGCTCTGGACAACCAGTCCTTCCGTGGCAGAGGAGGACAGGGAGGACACCGCCCCAGGGGCAGAGGGACTCCCAGGAATTTTGGGTCCAGAGAACCTTTCTCTGAACAGCCCACGCAGCAACCCTGAGGGGTTGCCCGACTGCTCCACTCTGGAGGCAGTTGGGGGACGATTTTCGGAGCACCTAGCGGCATGGGAGTCCATAACATCAGACCGCTGGGTCCTCCAGATTATATCCAGAGGCTACAAAATCCCATTTCTTCACGTCCCAAAACTAAAATCCCTCCCCGACGTTCCACCCGATCAGAGGGAGGCCGCTTCAGCAGAAATTGGCCATCTGCTGAGGAAAAGAGCCATCCAGCCCGTCCCCCCAGACCAGATCGGATCAGGGTTCTACTCCAGGTTCTTTTTAGTGCCAAAAAAGACGGGGGACCTAAGACCCATTCTGGACCTGTCCCTATTAAACCTGGCAGTTCCCAAGGAGAAGTTCCGGATGGTCACTCTACAATCCATCCTCCCCCTTCTAGGAGAGAATCACTGGATGTGCTCTATAAACCTCAAGGATGCGTACTACCACATACTAATGGACAGATGGTCCAGGAGGTTTCTTTGCTTCTGGCTGGGAGCCAGTCACTACCAGTTCAGGGTCCTTCCCTTTGGTCTCACCACAGCCCCCAGGGTGTTCACCAAAGTGTTAGCAGTGGTTGCGGCCCACCTGAGGCTTCAGGGGGGTGCAGGTCTTTCCGTACCTGGACGACTGGCTTCTCACCGCCCCAACAAGGCATCTACTATCCTTGGCAAGAGACTCCTTTCTTCGCCTAGCTCCCTGGCTAGGCGTCACGGTAAACGTAGGAAAGTCCAACCTGGCCCCTACTCAGTTAATAGAATTCATAGGAGCCAGGTTAGACATGAGGAAGTTAAGGGCCTTTCTCACAACCGACACAGCTCGGAATCTGCGACTCCAGGTGCGGGCCATCCTCCACTCCAGCTCTGTTCCGGCGGAATTGGTCCTGAGGGCACTAGGGTCTATGGCGGCAGCGATTTCTCTTCTCCCACTCGCCCGCTTGAACATGCGGGTACTTCAGTGGACACTTCAGGTGCAATGGTCATATCTTTCTCTCCCCCTGCATCACCCCATTGCAATCAGCAAGGCTTGCAAGCGGTCTCTCTTGTGGTGGCTCCATTCCACGGATCTCCACGGAGGCCGCCCCTTTTGTGTATCTCCCCCTCTTGCCACAGTGACCATGGACGCTTCCCGCCTCGGGTGGGGCACTTTGCGGGCCGGACGGTCCAAGGCACGTGGAACGACTCAGAGACCTCCCTGCATATCAATGTTCTGGAGATGAGGGCGGTGCTCTTGGCGTTGCAAGCACTTCAAGCCTTTCTTCCCCTGGGAACAATTGCGATTCAGTCGGACAACATGTCGGTGGTCTGGTACATCAACAAACAGGGGGGAACCAGGTCTTACCCTTTATGTCGAGAAGCCATGAGAGTGTGGGAATGGGCGATCTCCACCAACCGCTTAATCATCGCAACGCATATTCCGGGTCGGTCCAACATCCTTGCGGACAAGCTCAGTCGCACCATTCTCTCCCCATACGAGTGGTCTCTCATTGCTCAATTAGCGAAACGTATCTTCGCACAGTGGGGGACTCCTTGTTGAGACCTCTTTGCTTCTCCCTTAAACAACAAGTGCGACAGTTTTTTCGCTCTAATCCCACCTCCAGGGGATTCCCCGAGAGACACTCTGGTGCATGCTTGGCCTCCCGGTCTTCTTTACGCATACCCCCCTCTGCCTCTGATGCTCCAGGTGCTTCAGAAAGCCTCTCGGTTGGGGTGCAGAATGATCCTCATAGCCCCATTCTGGCCTCGACAGATCTGGTTCCCTTACCTAGGGTCTCATTCAGTGAATCCACCTTGGATTCTAGATCCCATTCCGGATCTGATGTCACACCCATCGAACCTACCAACTCCAAACCTGGACAACCTGAAGCTGACTGCTTGGCTGCTCCAGTTCCACTCCTAATCAAGACTCCCGGTATCTCGTCCCCAGTTAAGGCCATTCTGGTAGCAGCTCATAAACCCTCTACCAGAAAAATTTACCGCAGTAAATGGAAGCGTTTCTCCATTTGGGCGGAGCGGCAAGGTCTAGATCCCTTCACGGTTCCCCTTCCTTTGGTTCTAGACTTCTTTACTACTCTCTTAAATGATGGCGCCAGTAGTTCCACGGTCAAAGTTCAGCTAGCGGCCATTTCTCATTACCATGTTGGTCATGACTCTGGGCCTCTTATGTCTGCCAAGTTATGTAAAATCTTCCTAAAAAGGCACCTTTCTGCTTAGACCCCCTGTCAGAGACGGTTCCCCCGTGGGATCTTTCTTTGGTTCTTCAGGCCTTGACCGCTCCCCCCTTCGAGCCTGTGGCCACAGTAGATCTAAAATTCTTGTCTCTTAAGACTGCATTTTTAGTAGCCATTACCTCAGCTAAGAGAGTTTCTGAACTTCAAGCCCTGTCCATGAAACCGCCTTATTTGGTCTTCCATCCGGACCGGTTGTGCCTCAGGATCAATCCCTCCTTTCTTCCTAAGGTAGCTTCGGAAGCGAATATTAATCAGTCCATCAACCTCCCTGTTTTCTTTCCTAAGTATCAGAACAAAGGTGAATACAAGCTGCATTCCTTTGTTCACAGGCAGCTTCGTTTTTATCTTAACAGGACAGCTGGTCATAGGCAATCCGACCAATTGTTCATTTCCTTTGCCAAATTCAATCTGGGTAAACCAATTTCCAAAGTTTCCTTGTCACGCTGGATTTCCCAGTGTAATAATCTGGGTACCCCCCAGCCAATT